>NC_044981.1:25746875-26046875 GCF_008728515.1 Papio anubis
CTGGAGTGCTATGGTGCAATTATAGCTCAGTGCAGACTTGAACTCCTGAGCTCAAGGGATCCTTCCACTTCAGCCCCGAGTAGCTGGGATTACAGGTATGCAACACTGTACCCAGCTAATTGGTAGAGACAAGGTCTTGCTGTGTTGCCCAGACTGATTTCAAACTTCTTGCATCAAGCAATCCTCGTGCCTTGGCCTCCCGAGTGTTGGAATGACAGGTGTGAGCCACCATGCCTGTCCCCTAATACTTTTAATGTAGAACTCTTCGAAGGTAATCTACTAATGACTTAAACATATCCAAGCACTAAAATCAGGGATTTTGCATTATAGATAATTTATTTCATGCTTAACAAATATTTTTAATTTTTTTTTATCATGTTTTTAAAGTGCTCATTAAATGTTTGGCACATAGCGGATGCTCTGTAAATTGAACCAGTTATTTTTTTCCTCTAAAGAAATGTTGTAAATCTTTAACCCCTTTGCCCAGGAGACTTTGATGTTGTTATTGAGTTGGATTTTTTCTTTTTCAGAAGTCCAGATTCTGCTGGTCCTCTTCTGTATGTTGCAGAATTTTTGTACTGTCTGTTCTGTTTCATGCTTGGCAATTTCTGGCATTTTCTGAAAGAGGAGCCCTTTTAGTGATTGAAACCCCTAGGTCAGCAGTTGTTCAATGTCCATGTGTTAAATAATAACACTCCCATCTGCCATTAATATGGCAGTTCTGGTACTGATTACCTGAAGGAGAACCATCTTTCTGTTTGCTGGCCCCAAAGCTTTCTGCTGATCTGTGAGATTCTTTGAAATTGTTTCTTTTGGATTCTGTGTTTTATGTATTAAGTTTTAAAATTTATCATCTTATTATGGAAATGTTTAAGCATACAAAAAAGTAGATCAGTTTAAGATAACTGTGTACATATTCACCCACTTCAATAATTATCAATATTTGGCCATTTGAGTTTTCATTTGGTCATTTGAATGTTATCAACAACATTCAATGGTTGTTTTTTTGTAGCATTTTAAAGCAAATCTCAGGCATTATGTCATTTCTTCTGTAAAACATTCAGCATGGCTATCTAATTCATTAGAACTTTAAAAAATATAACTAACATGCTATCAGCACATCTAGTAAATAAACAATAATCCCTTAACATCACCTAATATCCCCCCATTATGACAATTTTCCCAATTACTTCAAAGTTGTGTCCTTTATATTTGCTTGATTTAAGAAAGGATTTGAATAGGATCCACATAATGGTGCTTAATTGTTAAGGTTCTTATGTCTCTTATTTTATAATAATCCCCTCTCCCAGTTTACATTTGCCATTACTTAAAAACAACAACAATAAAACAGGATCCCTTGCAGAATGTCTCTCATAATTGGTTTGGCTAATAGTTCCCTTTTAGGATCATTTGATGTATTTTTGTATTTCCTTACATTCCGCAAACTGTAAGGTATATACAGAGGCTTGGTTAGATTCAGCACAAAAACACTTCACTGGGATATGAGATGATACAGGGTACTATCGCACCCTGTTGGGAGGCACATAATAGCAGGTTGTCTCACTTTTAGGGGTGGTAAGATTAATCAGTAGTTTCAGATATTCTTAGCCTGACTTACTCACTAATAAAGTTTTCATCAACCTTTCACCTATGGCTTTTAACTACAGTTAGTAAATGTTGCCTAGCTCCATCATTTGCTTAGAAGTTATAAAATGGTGATTTTCTAATTCTATCATGTCTCCTTCATTTATGAGCTAGAATATTTTTATAAAAAACGAAATTTACTTTATCAAACATTTGGTAAGCTGGGAATACAGATTTAATAGGAAAGTTACCATAGTCACTTGATAAAGTTCTAGAATAACTTAGTGTCTTAGCAAAAATGACCAAGTACTATTATGACCTCATGGATTTTATTTGATGTTTTGCAATCTATTGCAGTTCTTATTCCTTTTTGATGCTACAGTTCTTCCTTCTTTGGCCAGTGGGAGTCCCTTCAAGCTGGTTTCCATGTCATTATGATATGACTCTTGTGGTCTTGAATAGCTTCCTTGTCTTCCAACACACAAAAAACTTTCCAGCTTCCTCTTATATATTTTCTATTCTCAGATCTGGGCTTTCTCAGGAAGTGCGGGGTCCTTTCAGCAGGAAGTAACGTTTAGAGACCACACTCTGAACACTAAGTGCTCATTGTTCCTGGGTTTCGCTGCTTTTCGAAGTTTTCAGTGGAAGAACTTGAAAAGGGTATTTTTTTAAAGAAATTATAATATTTTCCTCATATTTCTAATTCAAATTTAGGATTAGGGTTATTCTCAAAATTCCTTTGATTTTATAGTCTCACATATTTCTCTTTTGTTGGCTATCTTTGTTCCCAATGAATACACTTTTTTGCTTTATTGTAGCATGCCTACGTTAACATGAAAATAATACTAATAGTATTGCCAAAATAAACTGCTGCCTTCCCCAGAAACAGATCCTGAGATGAAGATTAATGTTAAAGTGATATAATCATATTTTCAGGGAAAAAAACCAACAACAAAAATAGTAAGGAGGTTGGGAAGTGGGCAGGGAAAGAAAGGAGACCAAACAAGGGTACGAAAACAAGCCAAGTCTGGAGGAAGGTAATTTTGGACTAATGCTACAAGAGCGCGGTGGGAACAGTGTATTCTGCACCTCAGATTTGTCCTAACCAAAGGTACAGAAGTTAGAGTATTTATATGCCAGTACCCATCAGTGGTTGGCTCCAGGGTGTCAGGTTTTGAAGGGAAGGCAAGGGTTAAAGAAAGACAGAGAGAGAGAGAGAGAGAGAGAGAAAGAGAGAGTGGCTTAACAGCAAATGCAGGCTTTATGTCCAGCATTAGACTTACAGAGGTGGGAGACCAGCTTAATGCCAGGGCCCACTGCTGCTTAAAGGCTGGGGCAATTTATCGGTCAGGGCAGGAGGGATCTGGCGGGGGCATGGCCTGCTGCCTGGGAAAATGTTGATTACTTGTTCCCAGGATGAGGCCGTTCTAGCCCTTGTTCGGCTGAATGTAGTGTTCCTGGCACTTTTGCACTTTCTCCCAGCAGAATATAAGAGGCAGGCTGTTTCTTATGGCCCAAACCCCTGTGGAATGTTTCACTTTCCAAGCTCTGAGAAATGGCGGTGGGGGAGGCTTACAAAGTGCTATAGTGTGGACTAACATTCTTGCCTTCTACTTTAATGTAAAAGGAAAAGGGGTGTTGTTGACTATCTGGCTGCTTCTTGCTGAATAGGGGCTCTGTTATCAGGTTGGGGTTTTGCAGTAGTGGGTGTCCGACTTCGGAGTTGTTTTCCTGGAGGCACTGATACCGAACTTGGTGGAGGAGAAGGATGGCATCAGTGGGTGTCTGGGTGGTTGCCCGGACAAGGGAGTTCAGCCTTCGGGAGATAAAGCAGGATATGGAGGTGAGTACACATGGACCAATTGTTAGTATTTGGAGGAGGAAGATTAGGGGCCCTAAGAAAGGGGTTACCCAAGGCATACACTTTAGGAAGGATGACCTGTGCTACCAAGAGTTAGTGGCTTGATGTTGGATTTCTGTAGCCCTGTTATGGAGCCCATGGGCTTCGTCGTGAACAATGCCAGATTCATTAACATTAAAAAGCATTCCTCTTGGAGATATACACATGTGCCCACCTTTTCAGTGGTTAGCAGGTCTAGGACCCTTTGGCTTTGGAGAATGACTCCCACAAGAGAGTTTATCTGCCTTTGGAGGCTTGTAATGGAAGTATGCATGTCCTCTAAGGTATTATAGAGGTTTGTTTTTTTTAAAATATAGGGAAGTTGAGGTTGATATACTTGCTATTCCAGTGCCAAGTGCATCAGAGATGCTTAATCCTGTTACCAGAGGAATGAGATGTAGAGTCCACTTAGTGAGTGTAGAGGAAGATGAGACGGAAGCTACCGAAGGAACCTGGATGGTCTGGTTGTTTGGCAAAATGCTAATGTTTGGAGATTGTAAGCAGGGTGTACGTTCTTGACCAAATTGCTGGCAAGCAAAGATATGAATTTGTGCCATACGGAAAGAAAAGACCGGGGGTTGAGAGGCAAAAGTTGTAAGTGAATGTAGCGAGCTACAAGTAGATGGGGGTTGAATCCTGGACAAACTTTTTGTTCCAACATTTTGTTTCTCCAGGCTGAATAGCTATTAGCAAGGGAAGCCCCTGTGAGGGTCTGATAGGGAATGTTGGTGGGGGAGGAGGTGAAGGCTGTTTGGTTTTGGAGAGAGAGAGAGAAATGGGTTTTAGTTAATTCATAGCCATTGTGGCCCCGATGGGACAGAAATATATAGATTGCAGTTGAGGGAATTGTGTGTGCATTTTTTTCCAGGGAGCACCCTTGGGTTGGATACATGAAAAGCTGGGCCAGCAGAGAGGGGAGGGGTTGGTAAGAGGTGTTTTATGGAATCGGGCTTGTAACATGTTTAGTTTAGAGGTTATGAGGTGAGGGACGGTGACAACCCTGTGTGTGATGATGTGGGTGGATTTGATAGTTTGGAGGGAAAGGTATTTAGCTGAGAAAGAGTATAAACAGGTTTCAGGAATGGTTTGGCTGAGTAGGTAAGATGCAGGTTTATTTTGGACCAGGGTTATGTAGTTAGGTTAACAGAAAGGGTAGTGAACTGCTGGATTTTTGTGGACTAACAAATTTAACAGTTGGAAGAAAGAGGAGTGTGTGACTGATTTAAGAGGCAATGTGTGAGGTTGACGACAGGGGCCCGACTGCCAGAGGTTGGGGGTGGGGACTTAAGAGTACCCCACAGACAAAGAAGACAAAAGGAGAAAAAGGAGATTTGAGAAGGAGTGAATATTCCGAAGGCCCCCGGATTAATGTGAGAAATTGGAGTTGACTATTCAGGGACCTGGGGAGGAAATATCAGGAAGGATCTGAAACAAGATGTGAGATAAAAAGATTTACAATTGGAGGTGGAGGGTGTAATGGACTAGGGGCTTCTGGATTGGCAACTTCGGGAATTTTTGTTAAGTGCAGTGAGGTTGGTCCTGTGAGGGAGGAGGAATATTTTGGGGGCGAGGAAATTTCTGAATGTGGATCTGGTGCTCTTTTTAGTTGGGAATGGTGTGTCCAGTGTGGAAAGGATGTTAGCTTTACCTCTGTGGGAGGAGCTTGGATAACCTGGTGAGGGCCCAACCACTTAGGTTGGAGAGGGGCGGAGGAGTCTGCCATCCAGACCCAGTCCCCTGGTTGTAAGGACAGGGAAGAGTGTTTTGAGGATGGACTTTCAGGCTGGGGCAAGTAAGCGTTAGTGTACTGTCTTATTAGATGTGTGATATATATTCCCTCTAAAACTTGACGAGGTTTACACCTTTTTTTTTTTTTTTTTTGCCAAGTTTTGTGATTCTTTCTTAGTGGTAGCAGTTTCAAGATATAACTTGTCCTTTACCTTGGAGATGATACTCTGGCATATTCAAGATTACTGGATCCCTGAAAACTTCACTTACGTGACTAGTCCCTGACACTTTGTAGATTTTCTCTCCCCTCCCTTGGGAGTGTATATATTTTTACAGGGCATCCAGAGTCCTTGTTCCTTCTTGCTATTCAGCTCTAGTTAACATAATTGCATGCTTATAGTGAAACAATGTGATGTTGCAGATAATCAAGATCCTTTCAGATTATGTTGTCAAAGAAGCTGGCAAGTTAACATATTCCTTGACAAAACTGTGAAAGAAGTACTATTGTCTATCCCAGGTTAATGCAAACTACTTATAATCCTCCTTTCCAATGGCACTTCCAAAGAACACACTCACCATATCAATACCTGTATAGGAAGTAACAGAGCCTCTGTTGATGCATTCCATCTGGCACACCATATGCAATTAAGACTACTACTGGATCCCATCTGTGGTGGTCCTCCACTATCTGCCACAATCTATTTATTCTGGGGCTACATTGGTGAGTTGAATGGGAATACAACAGAGATCATTACTCTAGCATCTTCTACGTCTTTACAAATGGCATTACTGTCTGCTATTCCACCTGGGATGTGGTATTGCATCTGAATTACTAATTCAGCAGGAGTGAACTGTTTTTGAGCATTTTCATGTAAGCTTCAATGATATTAAATCCTGAGTCACAGCACTGTGCCCTCATATTAACAAGATCTCCTTTTCTGGACTTACCTTCTGCCCCCAATACCCTGGTCTCATATTCTAGGCATGCTCTTCTTGTCCCTTCCACTTTAGCAGGGCCAGTACTACACTATTTGGATCATCCTAAGACCTGACCTAGCTATTTGTCAAGTATTCAGGTTTACTATTTGTTAAGGTATTAGAAAACGTGAGGATAGAATTTGACTAAGCAAGTATTGTCTTGCAAGGTATTTGTATCAGCTGTGTTTTCTGCATGGGGATCTTCAGGAAAAGGGATGTTGCCATCCACCAGCATGGGGTACTGGGATAAAGATACCAATAAATTTCAGAGTAAATTTCAGGCCTTGACTTTAGCATGAGACTTCCCAGGACTTGACTTTAGCGTAAAGTCGAGTGTTTGTCTTTGCGTTTTCTGCTACTCTGACAATCGAATCCTGAGTCCCATCTTAAGAACATTGCTATTGGAACATTGCTCCCTCTGCTATTGGAGATCAGGATATCTTTAAATGCTGCCAGGGAGATTTTCTGACTTTCACACCATACTCTGATGTAACTGGCCATCTTAAGTACATCGGTGATCATGACCACCATCAAACAGCCAACTTCAAAGTTGTTCTAATTGCCATTTCCACACATTTCTCAAACACTAGAGGTATTGACCAAGCCAGTACCTTCCCTTACACCTGTATCCCATCTTTCATTCCAATGCACAACAGGACAGAATCAGCAATTGTAATGCTACAGCAGGCCCAGATTATCACCAATGCTTTTACAAACATCAAGGGGGTCCCTGGGCCACCTGACTTGTCAGTGATACAACTCTGGAAGTTATTATAAGAATCTGCATCCTAGGTCTTCTTGTGGAAACAACTGGTTTAGGTCAAATTCTTTAGAAGCAGACCCTGAGATGAGGATTCCTGTAAAAATGATTTATTAGGATATATTTCCAGGAAAACCTGACTAAGGAGAGCATAAGTAGATCTGGAAAGGATGTAAAGTAAGGTCCAGTTCAATTCATAGGGGATTTGGGAGATAGTGTGGACCTCGCTTGCCAAGCAGAAGCAAAGGGAGATGGAGCATTTATATCTGTGTAGTGATGCTTTGACTAAGAACTATTCCCAGGCAGGCACAAATTCCCAGGCACATCCAGGTTGGCAGGCAAAACCGGCTCCTGCAGCCTAAGGGAGCCCTCTAACAGAAAAAACGGGTTCCAGGTGTTGGGAATGAAAACCCATCAGGAGCTGGTATGCGGCAAAATGGTAAAGAGAACTTATGGGATATGGGTGGAATATTGAGTGTTTGCTATAATGACTGAATGCAACTATTTTTAATTTTTGATGGAAAAGAACCTCTAGATTGATTTATTTCTGCACTTCTGCACATATGCTCAACATATAGTTAATGTGGGCATTGTCTCAGACTGAACCTAAGCTGTTTTCATTGCTAATATTCAATAACATCTATACATGCCTGGCGTATAGAGAAGTCTAGTAGAGTTGGAGTCACTAGGAACTTCTTCATTAGTGACTAGAGAGTCCCTGGGAATGAGGAAAATCCCTAAGAAACTTATCCAAAGCAATAATGGAGTCAGGCACACAATGTCAGTATTAGCGATCTGGTAACAATGGTTTGGTAAATAGAAAAGAGACGCAATTAATGGAAGAGTAAAAGTGAGTGTACGTTCAGACTCTAGAATCTCACGGAAGAGAGTGGCTGGTGGGTAAGAACTAAAGGATTGGCTTTACCAAAAACCTCTCCAAGACATTGTAGACAAAGCAGTTCTGCTTGGAAACTCATGCAGTGAATTGGAGTGAGACATTTGGAAGATGCCAGTGCTTCAATTTAGTCCACCAGATATTTATTAAGTACTGACACTGAGGGCTCAAAAAAGCATGGCTCAGCCTTGAAACATCACGAGTTTCAGCTCATTGACAAGGTTAAAGATCTTTCATTTGCATGGACCATTTCTAAAGTCCTGGCGGGGAAGAGGGCACTAGTAACATGTTCATATAGTCTCATTGAAAATTTCTAGAAGCAAGCTATTTTAACCACAATTGTTTAAAATTACTATCTCCATCCTATTGTTACTACGTTCATGAAATTGCTCTTGGCATTTTTTGATATGGTGAAGGGAAGGCTGCAGTGGGAATGTATTTTGCTGGACTAAAATTTGGGATACATTTATGTGGCTTGGGTTGATAATGGGCATAGTCACATTATTGCTAGCTACCTTGGTATAGAAACAGCTTCCTGGAATACTTAAATCATCCACTGTGCCTGTGTAATGGGATATCCAAATAATGGAAAGAGTAAGTCACGTGAACATATTGGTAGTGGTTTGAAACTTCATGTTGACTTGACACACAATCTCGACATTGCAACGACAGCACAAAACTCATAAAAACAAGTCCTTCGTTAGGATTCCCAGAAATATTTGAGCTTCATTGGAGACTGAAGATTTGATAGAAGCAAACTGTGACTGAAGTCACACAAAGACAATTCTTCCCCCTATAAATGTGAATCATTACCCCATTCCTGTCCGAGGTTGATGTTGCCTGGGGAAACAAAGGTTTCATAATTCATGTCATTGTCTTTGAATATCACCTAAAAATTTCCTATCTTAATAAAATAGCTCACTAATTTTACCTTTAAACAGTTTACTCTCAGTATCATGTGAATTATACCTACTTAAAAATTCACACTAAAAACGAAAGACATAGTACTAGAGGCTGTGTATATGCCTAGTAATGAATTTTTTAACATGAGGTCACAAGGGAGATTGGAGTGTATGGATAAAAGCAAGAATACAGAAAAGAATACCAAGCAGAAATCCATCCTAAGTTGGTGCATCTCTGGCCATATGTGTGCTCAAGCAGGAAGGCCAGGTAACTGGATCTTTAATAGAAGAAACTGGTCCCTTCTGGACAAACAACTCAAAATGCAGAATTTGAAATGTGATGAAGGTGAGCACATATGAAGAGCAAAAGAGGAACAGTCCTTTGCCCTTTGTTAAAACAACAATGAGGTGAGACCCACACTTCGAGAGGAGAACTTTCTCACGATGTTGACTCAGACCTTGATGGCTGACCCTTAAGTGCCCTCCTTCCTTCAGGATTCTACATTCTGATGGTGAAATACCAACTAATGAAATATCCCTCTCTGCTATATGTCTATCTCCCTTTATCAAATTTTGTGAAAATAGTTCTCTTTCTCTACCCTCACTCACCAACAAACTGCAAACTGACCTGTCATCTCTCTGCTAAATGTACCCTGAAAAAGCTACTAAGAATTCCAATCACAAGGTGACTAAGTTCCTTTTCTGACCTCATCTGCTTGAGCTTCTTCACTACACTTGTTACTGCTCATCAGCAGTCTTTCTTAAAAGGCCATGCCCATGAGTTTTCAGTGAGAGTTCTACTCTCCTGTTATTCTGTTATGTGTGGGCATTTGTTTTTTTGGCCCTCCTTAGATGTTGGCATTCTGTCTTGGCTTGTGATTTTCCATCAACAGGCTCTTGTTGAGCCATTTGGTCTAAATTCAGGTCTTCAGTACTGAACATCTGCATTTTTCTCTTTTATCTTCTTCTCCATTTCACTCTCATAGTTTCTATAAGTTTCAGATTAATGATCTGGCCCCTTGTTGAGCTTGCTGTTATGACTTGAATTATGTTCCCCCAAAAGATGTTGAAGTCATAATACTCAGTATCTGTGAATGTGACTGCATTTGAAAATAGGGCCTTTGCAGATGGTCAAGTTAAGATGATGTCATTAGAGTAGGCCCTGATGCAATATGACTGATGTCCTTATAAAAACAGAACATTTGGACACAAAGACAGATGTGTACCAAGAAGAGATGACGTGAGGACTCAGGGAGAAGGTCATCTACAAGCCAAAAAATGCCTGAGACTACTAGAAGCTAAAAGAATAAAAAAGGCACAGAACACATTCTTCCTTATAGCCTTTAAAAGGAACCAGCCCTGCCAGCACCTTGATTTTGGACTTCTAGAGGTGTAAGACAATAAATTACTTTGAGAAACTTAGTTGGTGGCACTTTGTTAGAGCAGCCCTAGGAAGCTAATACACATGTCCACATGATTATCCCACTATTACCATTAACTCAACATGTCCCAAAGTCAAATCATGATCTTCCCCCTTGAAAAGGTCTCATCTTGCTACATTCCCTGGTTTAGTTGTTCAGACCACTCTCTATTCAGTCTCTCAGGTTAGAGACCCAGGACTCCTTGACACCTTTCTTCTCCTGCATCCTTCTAGTCAAATACCATGATCTTTCAGTTCTATCTTATAAACATTCTTCTTGTCTTCATCTCAGCTTTTTCTGCCCTCACCACTGCTGAGGTGAGTTCAGTCCTCAACACTGCTGTGTAGGCCACTGCACAGATGGTCATTTAACTAGTCGTCTTGATTCTGAAATTAAGTCAGAGTGTTCTATCTAGAGAGAAAATCTGCCCATGTCAGTTTTGCTATGATTCCTATCATACTGCTTATAGGTTATACCTTGAACTCCCTAACACAGCAAACAAGACCTCCTTACTCTGACCACTCCCACTTCCCTAAATCCACTTTCTTTCCTTTCCTAACTGATTATGCAGGCAAGTGATTCCCTTCAGAATCCATCCTGCTTCTTGATTTTATTCTTTTGTGCAAGTTGGGCTCCAGTGTAAAGTATCTTACCACTTGATAAGATTTTACCACCATCCAGTGTAAAATATCTTACCACTTGATAAGATTTTACTGCCACTTGGAATCAGAACTCCTCATCTGGTCTTTCATGATGCCCTACATGTTCCTCTGCTATTGTACCTAAAACAGTGTAGTGCTATCAATTATTGTGTCTGTCCTCCACAATAGGATGGAGAATGACTGTCTCCTTTACTCCAGTGTCCCAAGATTCCAGATTCTGGAACATAACAAGATCTCAGTAAGTGCTGTGTTTATTCAAGCTTGGCCCTCTAAATCTTTCCCTTGATTTTTCACTCAGAACTATTGTCTATCACATTGCCTCTATATGAAATGACTCGATGCCTCTAATCTTTATTCTACATGGTAGAAATCAAAAAAGGGGTCAATCCAGACCATGGTCCCCCACCAACACCTACACATTATCATTTTACAAAAATACAAATTCATTCATATTTGAGATTTATAAGTAATTGAACCACTGACTTATTTGGATCCCAGAAGAAGAAAAATGACAGACTTACACTGGGTAATTTATGAGCATTGTTGAAAACGAGAATTTACACAGGATTAGGCAGGTGGTAGGGAAACCACAAGGGATTCTGGAGAACCCCAGAGCTTGCCAAATAAAGGCAAATAAAAAAGACTGGACAAGGAAGAGGGAAGTTATTAGAACATATGGAAATGGCTGCCTTCCTGGAGCTGTGAACTGCAATAGAAAGCTTAGCCTTCTGCACACCCCAAAAGAGAGACTGTCAGAGATAAACAGCCACTGACTCTACCTATCTCCCTCAAAAATCTAGCAGAAGCCAGTGGAAAAGGGAGTACAGGATACAATCCATATGGGTCAGCCTCTTGGAGCCTGAGCAGCATGGAGATAAATGGAGGACATACAGGGAAGAGCACATGGACAATACCCAACCCAATAAATAGAAAGTAGTATTAATTTCCACAAACAGGAAAAATCATTGCCCTAGTGAGGTTGTCACCCTGGATTAAAAGTTTTAAAACATTGTTTCTCGTATCCAGTACTGGAATCTAACGTACTGGGTCCCACACAGCAAGCCCTCTTAATCTATTGTTAATTCTATGAAGATGACAACTGCGTTCTTAGTTATGATTTTATTTGAATTTTTATTCATCTTACATTCATCTCAAAAAAAGGTCTGAACAAAATAACGAACTGGTCTTATAATTGAAAAGAGCCACAGGAAACAAAATTCTTTTCACTGGCATTTTCATCACGGAAGCCTTCTATTTTATGCCACACGGTGCCTAATGACTTTTCCATCCAAGGTGGGATAACTAAGAAAGGAAAATGACATAGAATTTAAAACTTCAGCTGCTTCTATGGCTATAACCATACATAAAATCATTATCCTTTACCTTCACAAACGAGTGAGTTTTCTCTCTTTAGCCCAGTCTTGGACATCTGCTTCTCCAAATATGAGGTAGAAGATTAGTCCTGACAGGTTAATGGCAAACAGCAAAAAGAAGACATTCCTCCACCCAAACTCAGGGTCCTGGAGACACAAAATCCCGAGTCTGTATTACCCCTTTCATATTTTTCTATGAAACATTATATTAATAGTTCAGATGACAACATTCACTGCTGTGTTTCCATGTAGAAATTCATTTCCTGAAAGTGACTCGATAGTTAAATGGAAAGGATTTCAAAATACATTCAGAGTGTTCTTCATAAAGGGTATTTGGGGAACTTTGTGGTTAACCTAGATAAATGCATTTGTCACTATTTATCCAAGTGCCGTACATGTTCTCTTTTGCATGAATCTTGACTATGTAAGCTATGCTGAGAATCCTTTCAAGATTCTTCTTATGTTGTGCTGGAATTGTGAGAAGATTATGGGCTTTTGAACTATACATGTTTAAGTTTGAAGAATTCTGATTGTTCATCCTCAATGTGGAAAAACTTATGCTAGCAGATTTTCAGCTTAATTGTTAGGAAATGAAAATAATAACATTTCATTTTCACAATTTATGTGAGAATCAATAGTTAAATGAGTTTACTGCATATGAAATACCTATACATACATCACACACTTAATGTTTGCTTTCATTATAGCCTTTTTGGCATGATTATACAAATGAAAAATTTTAAATGATAATTATAATTTTCTAGAAATTTTGTTTTTTTAAATCAATTAAATTTTAAAAGGAACTATTTTATCACTATTTGACATAGATAACCAGAATTACTTGCCTTTAATAAAAAGCAACCATAATGAATGCAATGAAACCAAAACACTGTTATTCTAGTGAAAAGAAAACAATGTTCATAGCAGCCTTATTGATAATAGCCAAAAACTGGAAACAAGTCAAATGTTCATAAGAGTACAATAGATAAATTGGGATTAGCCACACAATGAGACACTACACAGCAATATAAAAGAACAAACTATTATAACATCCACCGGATGAATCTCAAACACATGATGGACGAAAGAAGCTCGGGTATGTACTATATGATTCCATTTCTATGAAACGCAAGAATGGGAAAATATAATCTATGAAAACGGAAGTCAAGGTAATAGTTACAACTAGGAGGGGTACTGACTGGAAAGGAGCACAAAATAACCATCTGGGTAATGGAAATATTCTTTTCTTTTCTTTTTTTTTTTGAGACAGAGTCTCACTTTGTTGCCCCGGCTGGAGTGCAGTGGCGCGATCTGGGCTCACTGCAGTCTCCACCTCCCGGGTTCAAGCAATTCTCCTGCCTCAGCCTCCTGAGTAGCTGGGACTACAGGCGCGCACCACCATGTCTGGATAATTTTTTTGTATTTTTAGTAGAGACGGGGTTTCATCGTGTTGGCCAGGATGGTCTTGATCTCCTGACCTCGTGATCCACCCGCCTCGGCCTCCCAAAGTGCTAGGATTACAAGCGTGAGCCACTGCGCCCGGCCGGAAATATTCTTTTCTAAAAAAAAAAGAAAACCTTTTACGTTCAGAGGCACATATGCAGGTGTGTTATATAGGTAAACTCATGTAATGGGGGGTTGTTGTACAGATAATTCATCACCCAGGTACTAAGCCTAGTCTCCAGTAGTTTTTTTTTTTTTTTCTGACTCTTTCCCTCCTCCCACCCTTCACTCTCAAGTAAGATCCAGTGTCTGTTGTTCCCCTCCTTGTGTTCATGAATTCTCATCCTTTGTCTTTTACTTATAAGTGAGAACATGTGGTATTTGGTTTTCTGTTCCTGCGTTAGTTTGCTAAGGATAATGGCCTCCAGCACCATCCATTTTCCTGCAAAAGATATGATCTCATTCTGCATAGTATTTGATGGTGTATATGTACCATATTTTCTTTATCCAATCTGTCATTGATGGCCATTTATGTTGATTCCATGTCTTTTCTATTGTGAATAGTGCTGCAAAGAACGTAAGTGTTCATGTGTCTTTATGGTAAAATAATTTACATTCTTTTGGGTATATATCCAGTAATGGAATTGCTGGGTAGAATGGAAGATCTGTTTTTAGCTCTTTGAGGAATCGCCAAACTGCTTTCAGCAATGGTTGAACTGATTTACACTCCCACCAACAGTGTGTAAGTGTTCCCTTTCCTCTGTAACCTCTCCAGCATTTTTTATTTTTTGTCTTTTTAATAATAGACATTCTGATTGCTGTGAGATGATCTCATTTTGATTTTGATTTGCATGTCTCTAATGATCAGTGATATTTAGCTTTTCTCATATCTTTGTTGGCTGCATATATGTCTTCTTTTTTAAAATTTTTATTTTATTTTATTATTGTTTTTTAATTTTTTTATTTCCATAGGTTTTTGGGGAACAGGTGATATTTGGTTACATGAGTAAGTTCTTTAGTGGTGATATGTGAGATTTTGGTGCACCCATCACCCAATCAGTATACACTGAACCTGATTTGTAGTCTTTTAACCCTTATCCCCTTCCCACATCTTCACCCTGAGTCCTCAGAGTCCATTGTGTCACTCTTATGCCTTCGCATCCTCATAGTTTAGTTCCCACTTATAAGTGAGAATGTATGATGTTTGGTTTTCCATTCCTGAGTTACTTCACTTAGAATAATAATCTCCAATCCCATCAGATTGCTGTGAATGCCATTAATCCATTCCTTTTTATGGCTGAGTAGTATTCTATCATATATATATATCATATATTTATATGTACACCACAGTTTCTTTATCAACTCATTGATTGATGGGCATTTGGGTTGGTTGCATATTTTTGCAACTGTGAATTGTGCTGCCATAAACATGTGTGTGCAACTATCTTTTTCGTATAATGACTTCTTTTCTCTGGGTAGATACCCAGTAGTGGGATGGCTGGATCAAACAATAGTTCTACTTTTAGTTCTTTAAGGAATATCCACACTGTTTTCCATGCTGGTTGTACTAGTTTACATTCCTACCAACAGTGTAGAAGTGTTCCCTGTTCACCACATCCAGGCCACCATCTATTATTTTTTGATTTTTTGATTATGGCCAACCTTGCAGGAGTAAGGGAGTAAGGTAATATCGCATTGTGGTTTTGATTTGCATTTCCCTGCTCATTAGTGATGTTGAGCATTTTTTCATATCTTTGTTGGACATCTGGTGGGGAAGGGACATCCTATTCAACAAATGGTGCTGGGATAATTGGCAAGCCACATGTAGGAGAATGAAACTGGATTCTCATCTCTCACCTTATACAAAAATCAGCTCAAGATGGATCAAGGACTTAAATCTAAGACCTGAAACTATAAAAATTCTAGAAGATAGCATCAGAAAAATCCTTCTAGACATTGGCTTAGGCAAGGATTTCATGACCAATAACCCAAAAGCAAATGTGATAAAAACAAAAATAAATAGCTGGGACTTAATTAAACTAAAGAGCTTTTGCACAGCAAAAGGAATAAGCACAGCAGAATATTCCTGTGCTGTTTATTTGCACAGCAGAATAAACACATAACCCACAGACTGGGAGAAAATTTTCACAATCTATACATCTGACAAAGGACTAATATCCAGAACTTACAGTGAGCTCAAATAAATTAGCAAGACAAAAATAAACAGTCCCATCAAAAAGTGGGCTAAAGACATGAATAGACAATTCTCAAAAAAAGAACGTATATGTCTTCTTTTGAAAAGAATCTGTTCATGTTCTTTGATCACTCTTTAAAGGGTTTGTTTGTGTTTCATAAACTTAACTTCCTTGTAGATGCTGGATACAAATTAAAAGTATTGCCAGAAACATAGCAGGTTGGCAGTTATGTGTGGAATCATTATCCCAAGACACCTATGCAACAATGTGTTTTCAGTTTCAAAGATAGCAATTGATATTTAGTTCTTTTCTTGAGAATGAACCGGGTTTTAGGTCACCAAAGAAATGATTCTATATTTTTCTTTACCAGGTTCATCTTAATGACAAATTACCCACAATTTAACTTTATTTTTCAATATTTGAATACATGCTATTACCTTTATAAATGGATTTAGCATTTTTGGAGTCCTTCATGACAAAAAAATTGTACCTGACTAAGAAGAAATCCACTGACAGTGGGTACAATGACAGGTGCCATGCTCGAAAATCCCCTTGATGCTCCCATGAGAAAACTGGAATGCCTGTGGGTGACAGGAATGTTCCAGTCTAGATCCAGAGATGTTTGACAGTATCCTTCAGCCCTGATCCATGAATGAATCTATAACTCAATTATATTTTACAATTATATTTAGTTATAATTAGACAATTATATCAAAAAGGACTTGCACTATGTATATTCAAGGAGAGGGATGAAGACAAATCAATACCCCTCCCTCAAAATCCCTGAAAAAAAAGGCCACAGGTCTATCTGTGGTCCTTCCCTGTGGTTTATTCATTTCCTAAATTTGGGGATCCCAGAAAGCTGAAAGCTAAATCTTTTAAAGAAAATGTGAGACTGATAGTGGGGAACAGAGTCCTACCTTGGAGCAATATCTAAGACATTGATGTAAATCCCTGACTGACACAATGTGCTTAATGCACATGAGAGCGTCAGCAAGGCAGTTGCTGTGATATAGCTGGAATTGAGGTAGGGCAGAGACACAATGAGTGCTGAAGCGGGAAGATTTCCTAGGGAATGAAGAACAAACAAACAGTGAGATGCACTCTTTGGCTGCTGTATGCTATGCGAATTATCTGACCTTCAGGCTCTGTTCTTACCTAAAATTGTGGCAATTTTCCTCACAGTGATGAGTCTAAAATTTTTGGTTAGAAGGAAATCTGCTAGATAGCCTCCCACTATGCCTATCACCCAGGCAACAATAAAAGGAAGGGCAGATAGAAGTCCATTCTAAAGAGAAAAGATTGAGTAAATTACCATAATAAAGGCAGTGAGACCACAACTTTTGTTGATAAATTACTACTAATAATACTGATGCTCTGAAATCATACTTTCTTAGGAAAATCAGTAACCTCTTAAATCATACCGCAGAAAAGCTACTGGCATGAATATTAAATATTAGATTATTTTGGGTAATAAGAAATACATTTCTCTAAGTGGAATGATTAGCGAGGGCAGAGTAATTGGTCAGCCATGCAAGCAGGAGAAAGGAAGGGAAGGAAACATACTCACGTCTCTGATGTTAATATGGTACACAGAGCTGATGTAAGTTGGTATGTATACAATCATTGTGCTAACTAACCATTGATGGCTGAAACAGCCTAAACATATGGACCAAATGGGTAGAGATCTGAGCACAGCTTTGATGGGAAGAGGCTGCTGAGAAGACCTGACCTGAAAACAAATTTACTGTCAGAATGGCAAATCCAAGAGATGCTCACACACTTAGTCACCCTTAAAAATACAGATTTAAGGTCTCAAGAAAATTCAGATACAAGGTCTCAGGAAAGTGTTGGTGTCTTTATATGTACCTGTTGTTTCAAGGAGGATGTGATGTATTCTTTTTCTGAGGTGCTTATCCATGGATAGGAAGTGGGGTCATCATAAATCACAATAAACCAGAGAAGGCAGCAGACACAGCCAACACCTCCTGTAGGCACAGGGTACATTTGGTAGATGGGCTGTTTTCTGCTTTTTGGGTGAATTTCTTTTAGTTGGGATATTTTCTGACATAAGTTCCAGGAAAAGTTCATGTTCATTATATCCCTTTTCCATTTCTTAAACAATTCGCCCATTTTACATTTCCTGTTTATTTGTGTGTGTGGAAATTACAGAGCCTAGAAGTGGCACTATACTTGATATCTCAATATTTTTAATATTAGCCATTCTGATAGGTATGTAGAGATACCTCATGGTTTTTATTTGTATTTCTTAAATAACTGAGGATGAGTTGAGCATCTTTTCATGTGCCTATTTTCCCTCTCTCTATCTTTTTTTGGTGAAGGGTTTTTGCCCAATTTGTTTTTGTTTTTTTTATTATTGAGTTTTGAGAATTATTTACTCATTCTGAATAAAAGTCCTTATTATACATGTGTTTTGCAATTATTTTCTCCTGGGATCAGCTTGTCTTTTTATTATCCTAACAATGCCTTTTGATGAGGATACATTTTTAACTTTGATGAAATCCAATTTATCAATTAATTTTATGAATCATGCTTTTGGTGTCATATTTAGGAAATCATTGCTTAAATAAGAAAGATTATCTCCTATGTTTTCTTCTAGAAGGATAATTTCAGGTTTTATATTTAGGTCTGGGATTCATTTTGGTTTAGTTTTTATATATGATCCAAGGTATGGATGGAAGTTCATTTTTTTGGCATGTGGATATCCAATTTTTGAGCACTTTCTGTTAAAGAGACTATCCTTTATATATTGAACTTTTCTCAGAGATCAGTTCAGTTTACTTTATATGAAGTAAATAGAATCATGAGTCTATGATTCTATTTTGTTCCACTGATCTATTTGCCAGTCTTTATGCTAGTACCACACTGTCTTAAAGACTATAACTTTATAATATGTCTTGACATCAGGTAATGTTAGTCCTACAACTTTGTAGTTTATTTTCAAAGGTGTTTGGCTATTCTAGAATCTTTGCATTTCCATAAAAATGTAGTTTTCAGTACACAGCCCTCACATCTCTTTTGGCAGGTTTTATCCCTATGTTGAATATATTTTATGCCATTGAAAATGGTACTGTTCTCTTTAATTGACATTTCTAATTATTTCAGTTTTTCTACATCTGAAAATATCTCTATTTTGCATTTGTTTTTGAAACAGTTTTTTTCATTGGGTCTAGAATTCTAGGTTGACAGATTTTTTTCTTTTCTTTTTCTTTTTGGTTTGTTTTCTTGCACTACTTTAAAGATGTTGTTCCACTGCCTTCTCTCTTGCACTGCTTCTAACAGGAAGGAATGCTGCATTCAGCATTATCTTTGCTCCTCTCTCTATAACATATCTTTTAGCTTTTGCTACTCTAAGATTTTCTCTTTATTTCTGGTTTTGAGTCATTTGATTAGAATGTCGCTTGATGTAGTTTTCTTCATGTTTCTTGTGCTTGAGGTTCATTGACCTTTTTGGATTTGTGAATTTATAGTTTTCATCCAATTTGGAAAATTTTTGGTCATTGTTTCTTCAAATATTTTTGAGAAATGTTGTTGTTGTTCTCCCATCCTACTCCTCTATTTTGGGCACTCCACAACTTACTAATGTTCTCATTTTAATATTATAATTTTCTCTGTGTCATGCATTTTGAATGATTTATATTGCTGTTTTTAAGTTCATTAATCTTTCATTTTATTGTGTCTAATCTGTCATTAACTCCATTCAGTGCATTTTTCATCTCAGATATTGTACTTTTCATCTCTATAAGTTTTATTGGGTCTTCTTTATATTTACTATGCCTCCACTTAACTTTCTGAACATACAGACTTATGCTATAATATAGCTATAGTAACTATTTCAATGCCCTTGTTTACTAATTCTAAAATCTCTGTCAGCTCTGGGTTAGTTTTGATCAGTTCATTATTCTCTTCCTTATAAGTTGTATTTTTCTCCTTTTCTTCACGTCTGGTAATCTATGGTTGGGGCCAGACATTATGAATTATATCCTGCTGGGTGCCAGATAGTTTTGTATTCCTATAAATCTGTTTAAGCTTTGTTTTGGGATATGATTAAGTTATGTGGAAATAGTTTGCCCCTTTTAGGTCTTGCCATCACCATTTGTTAAAGAGATCCACAGCAGTACTCCTTCTAAGGCTAATAATTTCTCACTACTGAGGAATAACATTTATGAGTATTCCATCCAATGACCCATGAATTATGATTTTTTCAGTCTGTCTTATGAAAATGGGTACTATCTCTGATTCTCTGTGAGTGCAGGCACCGTCTTCAGTCTTCACCAATGATTTTCCCCTGCCTACATTAAAGTCCCCTTTTTCATTCTTGATATTGGTTATTTTTCTTTTGTTTCTCTCTCTCTCTCTGTTTCTCTCTCTTTCTCTCTCTCTCTCCATCTGGCTAAAGATTAGTCAATGCTATTGGTCTTTTCAAATAACCAGTTTTAGATTGAACACAACCTCTTTTTTGGTTTAAATCCATTAATTTCTACATGTACTTTTGTTATTTTCTTCCTTCAGTTTGATTTAGGTTTACTTAAATCTTCTTTTTCTAGTTATTTTAAGACATAAGCTTAGATCATTAATTTGAGAACCATCTTTTCTAATATAAACATTTAATGTTAAAAGTTTCTCTCTAAGCATTGTTTTAATTACATCCTACAAAATTTGATATATTGATTTTTTCATTTTCATTCAATTCAATTAAAAACTTTCCCTTGTGTCTTTTTCTTTAACTCATTGGAAGTATGTTGCTAACTTTTTAAATATTTGGGGTATTTCCAGAGGCTTTCTGTCACTATTTCTAGTTTAATTCTATTATGTTCAAAGAAAATATTTTCTATCATTTTAACTCATTTAAATTTGTTCAATCTCATTTTTGTAGGCCATAAATTGTCTATCCTGGTGAATGTTTGAAGCACACTTGAAAAGAGTAAGTACTCTACTGTTGTTGAATAAAATGTACTTAATCTGTGTTCTTATTCTATTGATTATTGAGAGAAGAATATTGAGGCCTCCATCTTTAATTGTGGATTTGTCAATTTCTCCTTACTCTTTGATCAGTTTTTGCTTCATGTATTGTGAAGCTCTGTCATTAGGTGTATATACATTTCAGATTGTTATGTCTTCTTGTGAATTGGTAATATTCCTTGTTCTGAAGCCATTCTTGTCTGATATTAATATATCCCCCCAGTTTTCTCATGATTAATGTTTCCATGGTAACTAACATCTTTGTTCCCTGGACTCTGTACAGTCCCAAGAACCAACAGGACTCTATCTCTGCCCTCAAAGAGCTCACTGCCCAGAAGGGGAGATAAATGTATAAACAAATAAATGCAAACTAATGAAAGCTTTGAAAGTAGAATGTAAAAGCTACTGAAGTGGAAGTTATGGAGGGAGCAGTTCTTTCTTGATTTCTAATAACTAAATGGAAGGCTTTGGGACAAATGCTGAGGTTGGCAAAATTCATCCTCTTGGTGTTTCATGTTTTCTCCTCTCTAAGAAACTTGAGCCTCACTCAGGATGCTTTGCTCCTATGCTTAATCTGAGACAAAACCGACAGCAGCACCTAACTCTCTGGATTTCTTCCTTCCGTGTCTTACCACTGAACTGCAAGCCTATCCCCTACTGCCTGCAATGGCAGCAGAGTATGCCTGATTACCGTGTGATAATAATACAATATGGTAGGTTAATAGCACTTTATAATAGGCAGGAGAACTTCCAATTTTTTTATGGCATTGGCTAATTATTCCCTTAGATTAAGATATTTTGTTTTCTAGGATTTATCTGTCTTGACTCATTTGGTTTGGAAAACTATACACAAATATACTTACTGAGGAGAATCTTTCTCCATATGAAAGTCTGAGAACTGGGAGATAGTAGCTTACCAAAGATATAGAAGACAAAAGGCCACCCAAGGGTTTCACTAATGAAGCCACCTATGAGGATGGCAGAAAAGCATCCCAGTAACATTCCTGCAAAGAGACAGAAAGTAAGCTGTGGGACTCTAGACTTCTTCCTGGCAAACACATACAGATTGATAGATGACATATTATAGAGCAGTAGCACTAAACCATAAGGAGACGAGCATATTAGAATGCACAAACTTCAAATTTATGATTTAAGAACATATAATTTCATATGTTGTCCTTAGAGCACATTTTTCTGGCAGTTCCCTATAACATAGCAGATGACTGTCATACTTCCTTTCAAGTTCTTGTAATTACACAAGTTATATATGCTTATTGTAAAAGTAAACTACTATAAGGAGCCAAAGTTACTCTCATCTGCCTTCCCAGCCACTCATTCTTCTCTCTAAAATTAACCATTAGTAACAATGTATTATATAATACGTAATTGCATACCTTTTCTGTACACATAAATAATATATATCTACACATAGTCATCCTCCTGATAAATGCATTTATGTAATATGTAGGCAGAAAGATAGATTTTTCTATAAATGTGCTAGTAACTCTTTTAACTTGTATAGCTTTTCAGAATGTTCTAATATGGTAGGGCATGTTCCCTTTTTATCACTTTTTCAAACATTTCCAGGTGATTGTATTTTTTATTTTCCAGATGAACATTAATATTAAGCTGTCAAATACTATATATGTGTATAGGTATTATCATTTTTTAAAAAACAGGATCATAATGTTTCTATTGTTTTGGGACTTCACTTTTTATTCAACAATTAGTCTTGTAAGCATTTTTATGTCATTGTAGATTCTACGTAGTTACTCTGAACATAGACATAATTTATTTCTGTGCAATAGAATATCAGAAGTGGACTTGCTAGGTCAAAGTCTAGATCAAAGGCTATGTGCATTTTAAATTTTGGTAAATACTGACAAAATACCTTACTAGAAGGGTGTACCAAATTAAATTGCCAAAAATCTTGTTTTTTTTTTTTTCTTGTCTCTTTGACAGCATTTAATATCCTCAAAGGTTTTTCCTTGTTGTTGTTTCTTGTTTTTTTTGTTGTTTGAGACAGGGTCTTGCTCTGTCACTCAGGCTGGAGATTTATTACATGGTGCAATCACAGATTACTGTAATCTCAAACTCCCACACTCAAGCAATCCTTCCACCTCAACCTCCAAGTAATGGAAAGACAGGTGCATGTCACCACACTTGGCTAACTTAAAAAAATTCTTTATAGAGATAGGAATCTTGCTATGTTACTCAGGCTGGCCTCAAACTCCTGACCTCAAGTAATCCTTCCATCTTGGCCTCCCAAAGCACTGGATTATAGGCATTAGCCATCATGCCCAGCCCCTCAAGGTTTTTTTTTTTTTTTTTCCATTTTTCCATTTTATTTTTTATTTATTATACTTTAAGTTCTAGGGTATATGTGCACAAAGTGCAGGTTTGTTACATATGTATACATGTGCCATGTTGGTGTGCTGCATCCATTAACTCGTCATTTACATTAGGTATATCAAAGTTTTTAAAAATTGCCTTTCCGGCCAGGTGCAGTGGCTCATGCTTGTAATCCCAGCACTTTGGGAGGCCGAGGCAGGCGAATCACGAGGTCAGGAGTTCGAGACCAGCCTGGCCAACATGGTGAAATCCTGCCTCTACTAAAAATACAAAAACTTAGCTGGGTGTTGTGGGGGATGCCTGTAATCCCAGGTACTCGGGAGGCTGAGGCAGGGGAATCGCTTGAACCCAGGAGGCGGAGGTTGCAGTGAGCCGAGATCGCGCCACTGCACTCCAGCCTGGGCGACAGAGTGAGACTCCGTCTCAGAAAAAAAAAAAAATTATTTTTCCAATATTAATGAAAAAGAGAGCTGGGAGTGGTGGCTGATGCCTGTAATCCCAGCACTTTGGGAGGCTGAGGTGGGAAGATCAGTTGAGGCCAGGAGTTCAAGTCCAGCCTGGGCAATAAGTAATATCCTGTCTCTACAAAAAACAAAAAGTAAAAAATTATCCAAGCATGGTGGTGTCTGACTGTAGTTTTAGCTCTTCAGGAATCTGATGCAGGAGAATCACTAGAGCCTAGGAGTTCAAGGCTGCAGTGAGCTGAGATCATGCCACTGCACTCTAGCCTGGGTGGCAAAGGGAGACCTTACTTCAAAAAAAAAGAATAAATAATAAAGAGTACCCCATTTTAATTTCCTTTTTCATAGTAAAGTTGCACATTTTTTTCTATCTTTAGCTATCATTTTTTATTTCTTCTGTGAACTGTCTGTTCATAATCTTCTTATCTTTGTTTCTTTTGCTTGTTTAATTTTCCCTTAATTTACAGAATCTTTATGTATTGTGAATGATCCTTTGTCTGTATGCTGGCTGCAATTATCCTCCCATCTTTAACCTTTTTAATGTTGTGTTTTGTAATTCAGCTGTAAGCTTTTATGAAGCCAGATCTCTGATTCTCCTCTATAATGACCGCTACATTTACTCTTTAGTTTAGAAGATCTTTTCCTACCTCATAACGTAAAAAAAAAAAAAAAAGAAAAAAAGTCTCTTATTTACTTGTGTTGCCTCATTTAAGCACTAGTAGTCAGATTTATAATTGAGTAAATAGAGAGAAAACTTAAATAACTTGCCAAAGGTCACATTGTTAATAATGGGAAGTTGGTGTTGGAAATGAGACTGCCTGACCCCAGGCCACAGATACATGGAGATGGAAAACAGCACCTTTTTCTACCACTAAGTCTACCAAATTTGTATCTTTTCCTTGAACTCTCTGCCTTTGCTTTGACTATAATGGGGAACAGGTTCCTGCATTGCATCCATCCAAAGCCAGGTCCCTTCTTATCCTCTGGACCCCGTCTCCTCCAATCTACCCCAGGCTTGGACTCCTAAGAGTATGCATGGTACAAGAATACCATGTTTATCTTTGAACATAGATATAAAGGGATATGAAGACTAAGAGACAAATAATATTAGTCAAGCAATGATTTTAAATATGAGTCTCTGAACATTCATGGAGGTTTAGAGGCACTCAATCAGGGAAGCACTGAAGCTTGTGAAATTCAAATGTAGCCATCTCTTCCCAACTCTTCATTCAGTGACTTGACTGAATCTTGAAATCAGCTATGGTGGGAGTGTTTAGAGCACAGAAACTGATAAATACTATAAATGAGCTTACTTTCCCCCCTAAAAAGTCTGTTTAACAGCACAGCATTGCTGACTCAATATTTGTCCGGGCCTAATTCAGCACCCACTGGAGATACCCATGCTGTCTCCACGTGCTCAAGAAACACAAAGCCATGGCACTTAGTTCTTTAGGGAATGGACCTGTGACCAGCAGCACTCATCCTTGTGTTTTTCCCATACAGCAAATGCATGTCATTGGCCCTGATGCCTTTCCTCTAGACACCCCTGTTTGAACCTCAACTCTGGTTCTCAGAACCACACCATCAGTGGTAAGGCTGGTACAGCAGAAAGACAGAGAAAGAATGTTTGAACACTTGAACATTCTGCACACTTGATTCAGGTCATGCTTCTACCTGCTTGTACTCTATCTTACATGGGTTAACATATCGCATTTCCACTCCTCCCCCTTACTTTTTACCCTGTGTTTTAAATTGACGTAACACTGCAATTACAGCACCTAATGTGGTCTGTGAGCCTATCTGTTCTATGACCTCTGGGATAGTTTGTCTGGTAGTGTACCTTAGGCTACCAAGGTATCAAGGCATTTTCCTCCATGATAGACGTGCTTTATTCATACAACATTTGTGTTTCTGAGATTAATCTATGTTGTTTCATGCAGCTACAGTTTCTTCATTTTCACTGCTGTATGATATTGCATTATTTTTAGATTTAAAGGTGTTTGGGTTAATTTTTCTTATCACCTATTAAAACCTGCCTTAGATATGAACTATCAGTTCTGTTTGGTCTGCTCAGTCCCTTAAGTTACTAAACTCCTTAAGTGGCTGCAAAGTTTCCTATCTATAATAGGTGCACCTTTTTAGGCTCCCTTAGAAGATACAGTACACCATGTCCTAGAGGCTGGCAATACTTGAGCCCTTCCACTAAAGGCAGGTGCCTTCTGCAGTAGTCCTACGCCAACCTTATGAGCTGAGTAATTCCATCCACCAGTATAGCCTGCAGAGGAGCCCCGGGATAATCAGAAATGGCAGTTTCTATAAGATCTACTGAGGAAAGCAGGCAGGTTCAGCTCACTCCACCTGCTGATGGGATTCTCCAGTGGCTTTCTGTTGGGTGCCTTCAGACAACCATGGGCTCTATGCTCTCTAACCAGGTTGGGAGGCCGGAAAGGATCACCTGCCTGGAGCCTCTGAAACAGTCCTTCAACACCAAAGATGAGAAAACTTCTGGAACCTGCACCCTTTGTAGGCTACTGAGATTCTTCTAGGTACTGTCATTTGACCTGTTCTGGTTGTTCGGTCTCTATATACTCAGAAGTGAGAGGAAAGGGAGTTGCTACTTTCTATAAGATCACTGTCTTCAGTCCAAGTCTTTTAACTTTTCTTTCATGCTTTCCACCTCTTGATTTTCTTGTGCTGTATTCTGAGATAATCCCTCAGTGTGATAAACAAAGTGAATTTTCTTAGTCCAAGTTGCAAATGGCAGAGACTAATCCTCCAGAATTGTGAGGGTTTTAGAGTGTGTTGTCAGTC
This sequence comes from Papio anubis, assembly GCF_008728515.1. NCBI lineage: Eukaryota > Metazoa > Chordata > Mammalia > Primates > Cercopithecidae > Papio > Papio anubis. Next base: position 25,773,324 of record NC_044981.1, read on the forward strand.
AGGGTGTGTGTATAGCTTTTTTTCTGGACTTGAAGGGTCCCTGTCTTCTTGGTACTCATAAATTACCAGGAGAGTTACCCTTTTTTTCTCACCTAGCAGCCACTTTAGCAATCTCCTGTTTCTTAACCATACACTGTCCATTTTCCACACTTCCCCCGTATAACTTAGACTTCTTCCTCCAGAATATTCATTCAGAGCACAGTGTCCAGGCAGATAATTATCAGAAAGAAGTTATCAGGACAATTGAGAGCAACTCCAAAGAAGATTAACTTAAATCTTTACCTTCCAATAAATAATAGTATAAACTCCCAAATGTCAGGAATTAATATATAAAGATAAAGCCATACAAGCTGAAGAAAAAAAAACATGAATGGAGTTTTTTTTATAACCTTTCCATCTATGATTCAAAATCCAGATGCCATAAAAATGATCAATTTGACCACATAAAAATATTTTTTAAATGCTCCAAGTCATAGTGTAGGCAAAGTCATGCCACAAATGACATCTTAGGGAAAATAACTGAAAATCATGTCATAGACAAAGGACCAGTCTTTTTAATTTAAAAATACTTCATTGACATTGAGCAGATGATGAGGAACCATGCAATGAAAAGCTGTCAAGGAACCCAGTGGTAGAATGTTGGATTGTAGTGTTTCCATTTGGAGTACATGACCTTACCTGATAAAGCAATGCTGCAGAGTCTGCTTCGTTCATGTGGAGGGCCCCACTTTTCCCAAATTGCAAACTGACCCCCAATTACTGAGCACTGAAATTAAAATGATTAGAGTTCTTAACGTGTGGTGCCATGTCAAAATTAATATCCAACTCAGATTTATAAAATATTGGGTACCTGGCTTAGGCCCTGGACTATTCGAGTTACAATGAGGAAGACTATTCCAAAGTCAGCAGCCAGAGGGATGCATAGAGTGAGAAATGAAGTTGCAAACAAAGAAATGCCAACCACTCGCTTTGTTCCTACTCTTCCAGCCAGGTATCCACTGGGAGCCATTGTCAGTATGCCACCATAACCAACAGCACCAAAGATGATGCCTTGGATTTGAGGAGACCAGTCATACACAGGAGCCTTAGAGAAACAGAGAATGCTGTAGTAAACCTTACACAAAAAGATTCTCACATACCCTAAAAAGCTTCTTTAGACCTTTTACTTGCTTTCAAATCACTATTTTCTCCATTAAAGTTTTTAAACATACATACTCTAGAAAAATAATTATCCAAGCAAACAAACAGCAAAAAGAAAAGCACAAATTTATATCTTGTGTTGCTTACCTTTGCAGAAAGACTCTTTGGGGCTTTATTTAGGTCACCAAATGAGTCAACAGGCAGTCCCTCAGAGGAGCCATTGAACTGGGATTGAGGGCTTGTGCTGTTGACCATGGCTACCATGGTGATGTTCATGATGACATTTTGTGCTATCGTTGTAAAGTTGCAGAAATGTAAGACAAGGGCTATTCCATAACGAGCAGAACATAAACTTGGAACTGGAAATATTATGACATCATATTAGTGCTTTTTAAAATTGAGCTAACATTAGTTTTTCAAAAGATACGATTTAAAAAGTACCTGATCACCTAAAGATTTAAATCATTACTTAAATGACACTTCTGTTGGCTTTAGGAAAGGAAGATACAAAAGGAGGAGATCACTGAGTTGAGCTAAAGGACGTTTTATACCACAGCTTTGTAGAGCCTAACTTGATCTCAGGGATTCTGTTCATCCTAAAATTTTGTCTCTCCCATTCCTAGGTCATTGTGTTCTACGGTTGATGAACTTACTCACAAGTAAATGCTTATACATATGTGTGTGTGTGTGTGTGTGTATGTAACACATATATATGAAAAGAAAATATATACATATGAATATATGCACATATTTAAATTGCTGCATATAATTTATAATATATTACATATAATTTGTATGTATAATTATATATAAATATAAAGCATATAATTTATATATGACATGTATTGTTATACATTATGCACTATATGTTATGTATAATACGAATAAATTTTATGTATGTAAATGAAATGTAAGTTACACTTTGAAGAGAGTTGTCCATTGGTATAGATGTATTCCATTCACATCTTAAAACATTGAAGATATATTTTCATTTAATTTTTGAGATTAAACTCCTAGGAAGATTCTCTCATTAGAGAAATTGATGCCCACAAACTATGAAAAAATAAAGTGAAAAATAGTGGAAAAAGAAAGGAGTACAGCATTCAGATAATCTGTATGTGTACAGCTAGGAAAGATGGCAACTTAAATGTAGAAATCTCATTCTCCCTTTTCCATATCCTGGCTAAATTGTCCAAAAAATGTAAAACACAGGGAAATCAGCATTTGTAGTTGAAATTAAAGAACTCTTCAGAAGTTAAAATCTGGGGGAAAAAATCAGTTAGATGAGATTGAATGGTATAAAAGTTTCAAAGGTTAGGTCTCTACTCAACTTCTTAAAAAGTCTTGCAGCATTATATTAAGTGAGTAGAAGGTATCCTGGCAGAATACAGCAAACAGTCTAATTTGAAGGGCAAATAAAATGCATGAGCCAAGAAGTCGTATTTATCTGGACTCAGATTTTTTACACTAGGAATTCAGGCAGAGTAGCTCTTTGAAACTCTCTCCAACCCTTTCACTTTTTTCTGCGTGGGAAGAAAAGGGACTTCGATCAATGAGACTGGGTAAATAAACTGAGCATGTGTAGCTCTGTATCTTCTCCAGCCTGCCTGGAAGCTGTCTACTCTCCTGCCATGCGACTACTTTAGCAGTGCAAGCCTGGGATTGTCCAGTTCACCCTATGCCTGCATGGATAAATCTATTCAATGCAACAGAAATAGCAGGGAGCTGGACTGATCACTGTTCTAGACCATGTCCTCCAGTCCAGATTTGACATCTTCAGTCAATCATTGAACAAAACACTTATCAATCACCACCAATACTGGGCCCTAGAAGTGTAGCAGCAAACGTAGCACACAAATAGCCCTGTGTTTGGGGACCTCACATTCCAGAGAGAAGCACAAAATATGAAACACAAACAGTAAATCAAATAATGTGTTAGAGGGTGATAATTGCTATAAAGAAAATAAAGCAAGAAAGGAGGGAAGTCCTAATGACATACCAGAGAGGTGGTCATGCAGACATCTGGGGAAAGAACATACCAAGTAGAGGGAACAGCCCTGGGGCTGGTTGGAGAGTGCCTGGTATGTTCAAAGAATCAAAAAGAGGGGACTATGACAGAATGGAGTGAGCCAGGAGTACAAGAAGAGATATTAGGAAAGCTAGATAATGGGGCCTGAATTGTTCAAGATATGTGGGCCATTGCAGGTACTTTGGCTTTTACTTTGAGTGGGATGGGGGCCACTGGAGGGTTTTCAGCAGAAGTGGAACATGATGTGACTTACATTTTGAAAGGATCTCTTTGGCTGCAGAAATGAGAACAAAATGATAGAAAGGAAGTGCAGTTAGGAAGCTATTGCAATAATTCAGAAGAGAAGTGAAGCTATCTTGGATTAGGGTCATGGCAGTAGCTAAGATGTGGTCAGACCCCAGATAAATCCCAGCATGGAAAAAACACCAAATGAGAGTTTCAGTTTTATAGGTGGGTGGAAGGCAAGGAGAAGGGGAATTGGAGAGCTTGTTGTTCTAAACAACAAGAAGAATGAAGTTCTACTTTCCTAGGAAGAAAGGTCTTTGGAAGGAGCAGGTTTGTAAGGTGGGGTGGTCAAGAGCTTATTACTGGACATGTTAAAACAGAGATGCCTCTTAGGCACCAAAGAGAAGGTGTTGAGCATGTTGGATATACAGTTCTTAAGTTTAGAAGAGAAGTAGCAGTTGAGGCATAACATTGGGAGTTAATAACCTACAGAAGATACTTAAAGCCATAAAACTTGAGAAATGGAAATAAATAGAGAAGAAAACCAAAGACTAACTCTGGGGCTCTCCAGTATTTGGAGGTTGGATAGATGTGGGAGGAGCAAACAAAGGAAAGTGAAAAAGAATGGGTGGTGGGATAAGAAGAAAACCAGAAGAGTGTGGTGTCCTGGAAGCCAAGGGGACAAGAGTTTCAGGGAAGAGGGAGTCAGTAGGTACTTCAGATATTCCTGATAGGTCGTGTAACATGATGTCAAATCCTCACAATAACAGTATGAGGCAGCTATTGCTACTGTTGTACAGATGAAGAAACACAGGCACAGAGAGACCAGCTCACAATGTAGCTCAGGTGTCTATGCTCTTAACCACTGTAGCACATATATATGGTGGCTTCTGTTTTGTCCAAGATGACTCCATGAGAATACCTCTGTGATTAATACAATCCACGTGCACCCAGCTGTAGGGTTTATGTGGCTCTATGATGTGGGATAAAGAGGTGCCGTGAGATTAACAAAGGAGGATTCCCCTTATGGCTATGCTATCTTCTATTGATGGAGTACAAGTCTTTGTAGTGAATGAACTCAAATATAACATCTTTGTAAGGGTTTTTTTTTTTTTTTTTTTTTTAATCTGATTCAGTGCTGGTGATGACTTCCTCTATCAATCAAATCAACTAATAATTTGTGAGTTTTTGTGGCCTCTGATTTTCCCAAGTTCCTTTGGGATCCTAGGTGCCAAAGGCTACCAAAAAGGGTATCAGCAAACCAAGAGACTAATGGCTTACAAATGAGGAGGTTGAACATTTGCCTCATGAGAATGCTGAAAGATTAACTAGAGGGTGTATTAACAGGTTTAGTCTGGTGCTTGCCAGATGTTAAGTGTTTCCTGCAGGCCACTATTTGTATCCTTAAAAGTTATTTTGTCCTGTGTCCATTCCGAATGAACTATATCAGTTGTGCCTACTCTAATAGATTGGTGCCAGTGGTGTGCTGTCTGTTAAATTTTTTGTGATCACCCCTAGCTATATGAGAATGTGTGGGTCTGTATGAATGTGAGAAAGTGTAAATTAAGAAGCACCTGAGGATATTCTGTTAAACTACTGGAAGAGGGCCCTGACACCATGAAATCATAGGTTTTTGAACGTGAGAGGTTTTATTAATGAATTCAGTACTACTGTACTCAAAATCCAGGAAGCTTGTTTCTTAATTTGATGTGACAGACAGACCTTAAGGTGGCCCCAGTGATTACCACCTCATGGTATTCTCACCTTTATATAATTCCCTTTCCTTTTATGGGGCCAGGAACTTTCACTTGCTTGTATCCAAGAGAATATGGCAAAGGTGATGGGATGTCACTCCCATGATTACATTATGTTGTATAAGACTCCATCTTAGCAGACTAAAGATAAACACTCTTCATGTGGGCTTGATGAAATAAGCAGAAAGTTAGAGAACCTCACATGATAAGGAACCATGAACATCCTCTAAGACCTGAGAATGGCCTTCAATAAAAATTCAGCAAACAGCCAGAGCCTTCAGTCATATAGTTATAAGAAAATGAATTTTTCCAACAACCTGAATAAGCCTGGAAGTGGGTTCTTCCCTAGTCTATTCTGTAGATGAGAATGCAACTTAACCACTCAATTGTAGCCTTGTGAGACCCAGAGAAGAAGAACCACTTAAGCCAAGCCACGCCTGGAGCTCTGAGCCACAGAAGCTGTAAGATAATAAATGTGTGCTGTTTCAGGTTACTATGTTTATGGTAATATGCATGCAGAAATAGAAAATGAGTACAGTTGGCAAAAAAATAATAAAGCCTAGTTGAATGACTATACAAGAATTTTTGGGGGTAAGTATTGAAAGATATTTGCATTACAAAATTTATCATGAGAATAAAATGATAAGACATTATTGTACTGAAGAATAAGAATACTCAGAAAAATATAAGGAACAACAGAAAAACATCCAAAAGAATCATACAATGTGTAAAGAGTGTTGTGGCAATTAATGGGAGAAAACTAGATCATGTAGTTAGTACTGCTAAGATAATTGGTTACATAAGTGGAAAATACTATTGGTGCAATAGCATGTTTTAAATTAAAATAAAGTATAGATATGATACAATAATACTGCATTTTGTCAGACTGAAGGCACCACTGATACATCATTATTTTTGTTCCACTAAAACTCAATTGATCAACTGATTAACAGATCAAACTGAATAGGTCTGAAACTAAACTCTTGAGCCCTACCACCTCAAAACTTCTACCCAGAGTCTTTCCCAGCTCCGTTGATAGAAATCTTATTCTTTCAAACACTTTGCAATCCTTGATCTGGAATGTAGTATTGTCTTCATATTCAAAATGTGTATAGAATCCAACAACTTCTCACAAGGGCCACTGTTATTTTTTGGCTAAAAGCTAATTTCATGTGGTTCTAGCTATCAATATCTCCTGCCTGAATTTTTGCAGTAACCTTCAGCTTGGTTCCTTGCTTCTAATCTATTCTCAATACAGCAGTTGGAGTATCCTCATCATACCATAAATAAAATCACCTCCTCTTCTGCTCAAAATCCTCCCTGTGATTTTATTTTTGTTTGGATTAAAAACTAAGGTCTTTGTAGTGAACAAAGGAAATGAAATATGTAAACTCTTTGCCTCACAATTTTCATTTCTTGGGAATAAACCCTGAAGAAATAATTCCAATGTGGACTAGTGTTGTGTTAAATAATGTTCATTTATCATCATATCTATAATAACTTACATACATAGTTCATATACATCTAATAACCTAAGTAACATATGTAGTTCATATGTAGATATAATAGCCGAGTAACAAAAGAAAATTCCACAAATTAAATATCCAGTCACAAGAAGGTTTTTCAGCTAAATAATACTTCATCTATTGGCTATGTTGGAATATCATATGTATCCTTTAAGAATCCATATTGCTTTATAAGATTCACGAAGAGATTCACACTTTATGAATCTAATAAATCAATATGGAAAAGTATATGCTGTCAAGTTAAAAAATATACAACACAATACATGAAGTGTAGAACTATGCAAAATATGCATACAAAATAAAGGCAATAAAATTAAATTATAGTTGTTGAATTAAGCTGATGAAAACCTTTTTATTTCTTGTTTTTTGAAGTATCTATAATTGGTTTTTCTTTTTTAAATTAAGCAATACAGTTACATTTAAAATATTACACGCAATCACAAGCAGGACACACAATCCTATGTGTAGACAATTCAGTAGCAATTATCAAGAACATAAAGATTGGATAGATAAAGATTGAAAGGTAACTGTCAAAAATAAAATGCTTCTTTATAGTAATATTTATTTCTTTCATATTTGCAAAATATGTTAATTTCACTGGATTTGTAAAAAGAATTAAAGAACGTAAAAATCACAAATTCATTTTTATAGTAATACATTGACAAAAAGAATTCACTGTAAAATCCTAAAACCAAGCATTTGAGGTCGAATTTACCTTTCCTGGGGATCAGTACCTCATCCACTTGCATATCTTGTGCATTCTTACTCTCCCTTGCTGTGGGACTCAACTCTGTCTTGGTGGCCATTGTGTTTCTGCTCTCCAGGTGAATGGTTTTCCCCTATCAGGGAGACACGTAATTCACATGCATCAGTTGAGAGAAAGGGACTCCCCTTTGAAATATTTAAACAGGGGCACCAAGGAAACAAAAGCTGGCCCATTCCAACTGGTTGGGGACAGGGAGGTTCATTATCCCCTCTTGACTCAACACAACAGGCATACTGCATCTAAGGTTTAGAATTGTTTATTTATTAGGATCTAGAGTGCTCTCGGTGTGCCAGCTTATGAGCAATGACTTTGAAGTTAAGTATTCCCAAGTTCAAATTCAGGTTCATGATTTACTGTGCCAAGTGCCACTAGGAGCACATTTGTGTGTTTCAGTTTCCTCATCTGTTGTTAATAACAATAACATCTTCATCAAAAAATTGCTGTTAGCTGAAACAGATTGCATATACCTAGAACATTGCCAGACACCCAGTAAGTAAAAGCTGTAGTTCATTGTCATCATCACTGGAGCTACCACAGCAGTGGGTCACCTCAGAGCTATGCTCCTCTGGAATCTTCTACCTGCACCTGAGAACCTGGCTTCTACTGCCCTTGACAACACCCATACTGCTTCCTCATTTGACTCACTGTATCGATGTGTGTCACTCATAATTGGGGACCAAATTTGCATAATGAGAAGATAACATTCAAATCTCATATTATTATTGTCCATAGGTTGATGATGTGTCTACAGATTTCTAGAAATAACTAACATGGAGATTGTGACCTTTTTGCATATAAGACAACCAAAAAGAACCATTACTGTATTACAATACTAGGATCTTCAATGCCCAAGGAGATTTTTATGTGTTACTATATGTAGAATTGTAATATTTGTGCTATGTTTACTGCTCATATTATTAAATTTGACTCTCTTAAAGAAAACATCTCAAAATATGTAACTGCTTCTACCACTAATAAACCAAACTTGTCAGCTTAATAAATTAAATCTTCCTAAATATCTAAGCACTACTACATAACCAGAACTGGCCTGATATCATTGTTGCAAACTAAGGAATAACTTCTTAGTATCTCTTTATAGTAGAAGTTTTATTATTCAGAGGTATGTTTTCACCAAGAGAGGAGGGACATAAGGATATTCCCAAGACCGGGTAATTTATAAAGAAAAAGAGGTTTAAAGGACTCACAGTTTCACATGGCTGGGGAGGTCTCATACTCATGGCAAAAGGCAAAGAAGCAGCAAAGCTACATCGTATATGGCAGCAAGCAAGAGAGCTTGTGCAGGGGAACTCCCATTTATAAAATCTTCAGATCTCATGAGACTTCTTCACTACCATGAGAACAGTATAGGGGAAACTGCCCCCATGATTCCTGGCCCCACCTGGCCCCACCTTTGACACTTGACTTTTATGGGGACCACAATTCAAGGTGAGATCTGGGTGGGGACACAGCCAAACCATATCAGGAATTATAAAATATGTACTCACTTTTCTCCTGGTTTATTTCAATCAGTATAATTTTTTTAAAATTTATCCATGTTGTCGTACATATAAAATAGTTCAATCCTTCTAATTACTGAGTAATATTCCACTCCATAGCTGTATCACAATTTGTTCATCCATTCATTTACCTTTTGATTAAAAATTGCGTTGTTTGCAGTTTTTTGCCATTACAAATAAAGCTGCAGCGAAAATTCATGTACAGGTCTTTGTATAGACATGTGCTTTCGTTTCTCTTAGATAAACACTTAGAAGTGGAATACCTGGATCATATAAGTGTAGTATTAATGTCTCTTCAGATATTGCCATTGGGCATTCTAATTCCATGGTGTGGCCAGGACATTTTAAAAATAGGTCTTCTGTTTCTAGGGAAATTGCCCTGATTCTATATTCAAAGATTGTCTGGGAGATATTTTACCAAATGACAAAGATGGGTCAAACTTCATTGTTTTGTGCAACTCTGAATTTTTGTGCAACTCTCTCCAATTCTGAATTCAGTAATGTCATGATGGTAGCTTGGAATTGGCCATAATAGGAGCTTTAACACCAAAAAAAAAAAAAAAAGTCTAAGCTACAAATTTGGGCTTAATTTATTGTTTATGAACTTCCTGGACTTAAGAAATTTATCAAACAATGTTCATCTAAGTGTATGTGGTGGGGGGGGGCTTGTTTGTACATATACACACTACATATCTACATCCACAAAGACACAAAGACACAAACTTACATAAACATATAGAAATAGATATGTAGTATGTATACTACATTCATTACTATATACATATAGTATATATACATTACTATATGTATATATACATATAGCAATGAATGCTTTTCAGGCATGAAAACTCTGAAACATGAGTCAGACTTCACTTTCCACTGATTTCCTTTTCAATGATGTGACCTCCTCTGCAAAGTATAGCTACTCTTGCTAAGATGACATCCTTCATACCCAGCCCTGCATCTGCATTGTCACTGCCTCTATTCATCAGTATGATCTCCAGTCTCCACAGAAAGGTCAAGGTCCCCTGATTCCATACTGATATTCCCATTTGTCTCCTGACTTTTGAAAATATTAATACTTTTTAAAGCTATCTAAGGCTTCACATGACAGTCTACCAGCTGCACACAGCTTGTACACCCTATCTCCAAGCGAACCAGGATGTTACATCTTCTCTTGCCAGCAGGTCTGGTCTACCCACCTCCCCATGACAGACACCTACTGTCATGGTAACCTCAAAACATTTCACTGACTTAAAACGCTGGATTCAAGCCCTGCTGACCCTTCCCACAACCTGGGGCTGTAACTAGAGGAAAGAGAAGTAATCTAGAGGGAAATTCCAAGGCACGAACTAGTGAGCCAAGAACAGGCTCAAGTAGCACAACATAGAAAATGCAGTCTCATGATCTCTTAAATATGCCCTTCCAATCAGTCTCGTAGCCTTTCTACACCTTGGCTTTACTCCAAGTAAATCCCTTTTGTTTTAACAGTTCTCTTTATTTTCCACTAAAAAACTGTGCTGCTTATCTGGGTCAGAAACTATATATTGCACTCTGAGAAGTTTCTGGTCCAAAGCAGTGTTCATAGAGAACCACACTAAAGATCAGCTTTCAGTAGAGATGATTAGTTTAAAGGCAGGGAGTGTTCTAATAGCATCCTCCCACACATCTGTGAAGTTGCAGCTGCCACAAAAAGTTGTACCTTCTCCATTCTGGCCTTGAGGACTCCCTGATTCCCTCCTTCCCACTGCCTTCAGCTCACCTACCATCTTCTGCCGACCCTGATGACTGTCCCATTGCCTCATCTCTCCATTTCCTCTTCTATCCCTAGCTGTTTTAGCTTGGTTAAATTTCACACCAACTCACTGGATCTTGATGCAGCATTTCTCCAGATGCTTTCTTGGACCAAAGCCACCCTAGCCATTGGTATAATAGAAATAATTATTATAGTCACTCTTATAAACTACTGCACCAGCCAAGTCTACATCAACCCCAGATGGAGATATTACTGACCCTCTTCCTCCAGGTCACCCAGTTGGTAAATGAAAGAGATGATATTTGTTCACAAGCCAGTCTGACCTGCAACATTTTGCTTTTAAACACCTCACAAGAGTGCCTATTTCTTGGAATTATCTTCCATAGCTGCTACTGTCTCCACTAGCTAGTTTCAAAGCATATGGATGATCAGATACAAAGCTTCAGCTTCCTGCCTCTTCTCCCTCACTTTTGTCAGTCTTGTGAATAAGGATTTTTACATTTTTCAATTTAATTTTTATCATATGAGGAAACTTGGGGTTGGGGAGTATATAAAAATTATCAGTTGTTATACAGAAAAGAGTTTTGGAGGTCTTCGTCTCAACACCAAGAGAAGTGACTTACCGACTTAATGTCTGTGGAAGGGCTTCAAGTTGAACCCAGCATTTCCTCCAAGCTTGCTCCCTTGGACTTTTTGGAGTAGAGAGATGAGGATTCTTTGCCACCCTAGGGCTTAAGTTGCTAATCATTAATAAAAGTCATCAAACTACAAAGTTGACTCAGAAGGGTTTCTTGCCAAATAGGCTTTGAAGAAGCATTCAGAAATCCAGCCCAACCCCCTCTGCAGTTCTTCCTGCTTTTTGGCTGATGTAAGCTTCTCCACCTTCCCGTTGAGAGTGTCTCCTAGGGACCTCATAGGTGTCCTCTGGTTCAGACACTTGCATATAGTTATTTTGCTTTGCTTTGTGGTGTCTTCAATGTCTTTAGTCTTTTTTGAAAAGGTTAAAAGAGATAAAATTATAATTAAAGAGTTCAGTATTTTTTGTGGTTTTTCCTTTGCTATTTTTGTTTTTCCCCCTTATTTGAAATTTTGTTAATTTTTTTCTTCTTTGAAATATGTGAATTGTAATATTATGGATGAACTTGAAGTTCATTCATTCTGTTGCTTTCTCTTTCCCTGGGTCCTTGTCCTCTTCTCAGCAAACCAAACCAAACAAAACAAGCCTGACATAAATATAATATTATTTCTCCATTTCTGTTTATTCTTGCTATTTGTATGAGTATTCACAAACTGTAATCAATAATGCTTTGTATTATTTCTAAATTTGCACACATGCTATCATGTAGCATTTATGGCCATTCTATAACCACTTTGGAAAATAAGTGACATAAATTTGGCATACCTACATGTGCACAGTGAAAGCCAAACTCTCTCAATTTCTTGTGGTTAACTCTTGCGCTAACACCCAGGAAGTCAAAAGCACTGTCACTGCTTTCCAAACGTGTGTATAGTCCGCTTGTCCTTGTCTCATAGATGAGGCAAAGTCTTCAGAATCCTAGCTTTCTGTAGTTTATTTCCAGCTCTCTGAATGCCCTGGGTTCATAATCCAGACTCCTTTCTTTATATGAGCATTAGAATCAGCCATGGAAATTTAAACATTGTTCTGTGTTTTAATGACTTTCCTGGCCTTAGCTCATACTCTTCACTTTGACTTTAAATCCCTTCTTACTTTATGGCCCTGAGGAGATCTCCTTTAGATTCTGAGTTTGACTCTTTATATCTATTTGAACTGTATTGTGAGAGGAGAGTGCGTAAACTACCTCTCAACACCCTGGCTGAGATGTGGGATCCTGGTAGGATATATCACGGATCAAGAATTCAGAAGGAGGAACCCGGGTCCTGGGGAGGGGGAGTCAGAGCTACCATTTACTGCACATTTATTACATGTCATCCTCACAATGCTTTCAGGTAAGTTTTATTATATTCTTTATAAGATAAAAGAAAAAAAAACAGATTTCTTCTATCTGCACTTTAAGAATTTAAGTATGGAAAATTTAAGCCCATTATCATGTGGAGTAGTGTCAATTTCACCTTTCTAGGTAAAAGATTTTTCCCTGAGTCATTTCTGAAGGACTCTGGACCCTGGGATAAATAATGATCAACTTTGGGATTCACATATCACAGGAAATGTTTCTGACCTTGAATTATCCAAGTCAGAAAATGTTACTTGGTTTTGCAATTTAATGTTTAACTTTATTTAAAGTGCTCCAGAGTTGTTTACATGCTAGCTGGTTTGACTTGGAAGAAATAGACCCAACTTGTTTCTGTGTAGAAAGAATAACAATTCAGCTTTTCTTCACCTCTATAATTAAACACTTGAATGTGAATTGAGATGTTTCCTTGACTTAGGTTGTAATATCCATCTTTTTTAAAAAAAGAAATTTACACTTTCCTTTCGAATAAGATTTATTTTTAAATTGCTTTGTTTTAGCCATGGGGATCATCAGAGAAGACAGAGTACACATTTCTCCTTTAATAGTTATCTTTAGCCAGGCGTGGTGCTTCATGCCTATAATCCCAGTGCTTTGGGTGGTCAAGGCCAGAGGATTACCTGAGGCCAGGAGCTTAGACAAGCCTGGGCAATGAAGTGAGACCTCTTCTCTACAAAATTTTTTTAGAAAATTGGCTGGAGATGGTGGCACGCATTTGTAGTCCTAACTACTTAGGAGGCTGATGAGGAGGACTCCTTGAGCCTAGGAGTTCAAGGTTACAGTGAGCTATGATCATGCCACTGCACTCCAGCCTAGATGACACAGCAAGACTCTCTCTGAAACAAAACAACCACCAAAAAAAAAAAAAAAGAAACAAGTTATCCTCAGACTTGTTTCATAAGACTGTGAACACTGTTGTTAATAATCAGTCACATGACAACTCAGCAGGATGCAGGCTCTGATTCTGGTTTACATTTCAGAGGACTCCAGTGCATGATCCTGTTGTGATCATAGGAAACCTGTCTCTAGTCTTCGTAGAGGAAGCCCAGAATGGGCCCAGGGAGAGGAAGCATCTTTCAGAGTCAGACCCTCCCTCAAAGCTCACAGTGTCCAGCAGGGATTCTGATGAATCAGGGGTAGCTGTCAAGCAAACACACTGAATGAGCCTAAGTCTCAAAACAGAAGACTTGACTAAATGGCAGTGGTCATTCTCTGGAGCTTGGCTGGTTTTTCACACACACTCTGGTCTAAACAATGAACCCATATGTGATGTTATATCTGCTCAGAACCTTACATCTTCATGGTTCTGGCAAATCTTTTTTTCTCCAAGTTCAAGTTAGGCTTCTGTTTTGCCTTACCATCTCTATGACAAATGGAGTCAATCTGGTTACTCTAGTTATCAGTCTGACATCATCTGGTCATGGACTTGGCAGTCCATCTGGAACACTTATGGGTGTTCTCTATTATTTTGTGTTCTATTTGTCTTCTAAAACCATCTCTATTATTTTGTCTTCTATCAGCTGAGCAAAATGGTGCATTTTTTGTTATCTACACAATGCATTCACTTATGTCCTAGATCTCCATACTGAAAACACATCTTACTTTTTTCCTTAGACGTGTCTGCTGTCTAGTCTACTTTCCACTTTCAATGCTGTTTCTTTCAGCAACTATTTTACCAGGAATGCCCAGCTAAAACTGCAAAATCATATATTGAGGACAATGGCTATGGAAAAGAAGAAAGAACAATTGTGACAAATATAATCTTTAGGAGAATACACAAAATAAAATCAGGAGTGCTTATGGGCTGAGGTGTTATATGCTTTCAGATAGAATAGTAAACAAAATTGATATCTGTAGTGCGTAAAGGATGTCATAATTATCAAGTGAGAAAGTGTTGCATTCTGTAACCAGCACAAGTTATTACAATTATACCATGCTGAATTCATATCAAGATAACTTCACTTACTACTTGGGACTTAGACTAAAGGTATTTTACTTTGCTGAGTCTCACTTGGAGATCATTGAAAAAAATTAGGAATAAATCATGCAACAAAATGAAACCATCCACCATACTTTGCATATAACAGAAAATCAATAAATGAAGGTCATCGTCTGTCATAATTATCATTATCATTATTATTTCTATTACCACCTCTGAAATGTCATGATTAATATTCAAGATTGAAATAAAGCAATTAAAAATCAAATTCATTCAAAATAATCAAATATAATTTAATTAAAAAGTTAGAGGCAGTCAGCCATCAGTCAAAAAATATTGAGTTACTATATGCATTCCAAAAAGAAATGTAAAGGGATAGCATTACCCACAAACAATGAATAAAATAAAATTCCCTATATTTTATTTAAATAAAATAAACAGATGATGTATAAACAGCATCCGTAAAACCTACAACAAACATTCCAAAGGTGAATCTTCGTTACAATCAGATACATAAAAGAGGTGTTTGCTACATCTATTCATTGGAAGGCCTAACTAGCACAATAACATGAGAAAGAAATGTGAAGCAATTAGAAAAGAAGTAAAACTATAATTATTAGCAGATGATATGATTGTCTACATAAAAAAACAAATCTGTACATAAATTACTGTAATTAATGTGAGTTTAGCAAATTTGACGGAATGAAAAGTAATATTCAAAGACCAATTGCATTTTAATTACCAGCCCAAAACAAAAAAAAATGATATTATAAAGAGAGAGACAATTCACAATGGCAATAAAAGAATGTAACAGCAACAAAAGGATATAAAACCTAGGAATAAATCTAACAAAAAATGTGGAAGATCGTTATGTAGAAAATTGTAAAGTTTTATTGTAAGGTATTAAAGTCGAACTAAATAAAGAGACATAAGATTTTTATGAACAGGAACATTCAAAAATGTAAAAATCTCGTCTCTCCAGACTAATCCATATGCCATTCCAACCAATATTCCAACATAAATTTCCATATAATTTAATTTACTAAATATATCCTCAAATAAAGATTGTGGTTATCCCTTTCTTTGTAATCATTCTTCTACTCTGCCCCTCACCCCCTTTTCAGAGACTCTTTGTAACAAGGCCTATTTAACACTAAATATGTGCCGAGCACTATTCTGAGCATTTTATATATAATAACACTTTCACTTCTCACAGCAAACTTTTATGGTAGGTACTATTATTATGCCAGTTTACAGAGAGGTTAAGTAACTTGCTAATAAGCTATGGAGTCAGGAATCCAACCACCCAGAAAGTCTGGCTGTTGTGTCCATTTTCTTACCCTCCAGACTATTCCGTCTGTTAGGCAAATATTGAAACCAACTTTCAACATCAGTTTCCTATAAAATTTCCCTCTCATTATTCTTCCTTTTGTATCTTGGCATTACTGTGAATTTGAGCTGTATCAATTTTCTTCCAAATTCCTGAGATCACCTGCCTACCTTCCTTCCCTTCTTCTCTCCTTTCCTTCCTTCTTCCCTACTTCATTTTTTTCTTATTCTTTCCTTCTTTCTTCCCTTCCTTTCTTATTTCTTTCCTTCTTCCCTAATTCTAAGGATATTTGTCATTTCTAAGAAAATCTTTTTCACACATCTAATTTTTAAAGTATGTCAGCATATATTTCTGATATTATTCATTTATTTATGTTAAATATTTATACTAACCTAACATTCCTCTAGTTTGGAGAGGGGTTCTAGCTTTTCTGTTAACTTTGGTGCTCTGTCTTGAGGTTGTTGAGTTGTACTTGGCTATTGGTTTTTGTTACAAGTGATGGTGTTGAATTGCTGAATAGAAGAATACATTTCCAAAACTTAAATGTTATTTACTACTGAAGTGCAGGTTAATGAACTTTATGATTCTGAGAAATTGTCTTAGCAGATGAGGGTGAATGTTGGTTGTGCTGCCAGGATAGGTGTGTGAGGTGCTGGCATTTTGAATCTAGGGGGTCCATGTTCTCATCTGAAACATTTTTGTTTCTTAGCTCCTAGTAACCACGTCAGTCACTTAAAAGTGTAGCTAGATTGCAAATATTAACTTGGAGAAAAATGAAAAAGGTAATTTCTCTCTTATTCTCTTCTTTTTTATTTTATTTTTTCCCTCTGCCACCTTTATGAAGGGGAGTTTGCTGCGGCTTGACATGGCTTTTCTCAGCTTCCAACATTTATACCAAAAGCTCTTAATTTGGCTCAGTTCCTTTTGATTCCTCCCTCTCCCACTCAGACTCTTATTTTTCTCTTGGTGCTAAATCAGAATGAGGCGCAAGATCATGTCAATGTTGTTACAAGACAGGATTAAGGGCCAAACCTATTTATTGGCCTTTGAATTGCAAGGTTTAGTTTTTATTGTACTCAGTTTTGGCTTCTATTTGTCAGACACCTGTGCTTACAAGTGATAGAAGTCCAACTGAAATGGCTTTGGAAGAGAAAGAAAGAGAAAAAGAAAAGATGGAGACTGAGGTAGGTCACAGAAGATAAGAATGAGCAGCTGGAACAAGCACAATTCCAGGGACCACTGCCCCAAAATAAATGAAGACCTTTCGAACTCTTATTTCAGTTGTTCTTTTGCACTTTCTCCCTTCTCTTAAATCTTCTCCAAGAGGCAACAGACAGGTCTGTTGGCAGTTTTGGAGTCTCATTCATCCCATCCATAAAAGAGAAGAGAAAGCAACTGTGTTCAAAACCTAGGAAAGGCTCTTACTGGCCTGGCCCAGAGTACTTTATTACCATTTTAACCAATTGCTGCAGCCTTGTGGGTGCAGTGCCAAGTTGTCTGATTGATCACTCCCATCATCCCAATGTTTTTCAGCCTACAGTCATTACTCTTATCAATTTAGCACCTCTTATCAATTTAGCCAGCATGGTTTTTTAAACAAAATGGATGAGGCTAAAATAGAATGGAACAGATCAGAGTGCATCCCACTTAGTAAGAGTCAGGATTTTTTGTGAAACTTTTGATTCTGCAACACATATGTTTACATATTAAGCCTATAAATTAGTATTGCAGCACATTTTAAAAATGTATATTTTTTACCATAGGTCTGTCATACTCCAAAAGGGTTAAAATTCTCTCTTTACTGCACGTTTTATGTATTTTATTTCTATTAATAACGCCTCTGCTTCTGAGACATAAATGCTTTTGCTTGGCCTTTCAAAAAGGACGGTCTAGAAAATAATTGTTCAACCACGTAATTGCTTTGCTTTTCATTACCCTGTGGGTTTATTGGGCAGATACATCTATTTCTCCTCTGGACTCCAAAGTCAAAGGTTGTGTTTTGTGTGCATGCTTCTTTCTTTACTCTAGGTCAAACTGTATTCCACAGTCCAGTCTGGGAACTGACGTAAGCTTCTAGTTGTTAGACGATGGTAGCCATCAAAGAAGCTTAAGGTGATCTATAGCTAGGTTTAATAAAAGTAAATTTTAGACTAAAATCTGCCATATGTACAGATATTTATGAAAACATCCAACCACCACATTGTGCCAAATGCTCATTCCTAGCGGATGCAACACCATTCCAGAGACAGGATTTTGTTACCCTTAGAGTTAGTATCAGGCAAAAGGAAATCAATCTAAACCAATGCTTTGGACACAGGCTTATCTAGAAATGAAGCCTAGGGTACCCTCCATAAAACTACAGGTTACAGACCTTACTGAACTCTCCAGATCTGGACTCTGCAGAGTCCAGCTTTGGCAAAAATGTGGCTGATAGAGGGCATTGCAGGAGCGTCCTTTGGCCTGTAACCCTCTTTTACATCAGCCTGGCTGACCTCCCTGGAATGAGACCTCTTGTGGAAGTTGACAGCCCACAGAGTGAAACCTTAAACCAACTGGCACATACATACCTCCCTATATTAAAATATCTAAAGGCCAAATACAATCTGAACATGCCAAATAAAAAGCACTAAAGCACGTCCCTTAGGCTTGAAGAAATTAATCATCAGTTGACAAATTCATTATAACTTGATGGCAAATAAAACAGCCCACATGAACAAAACTGCTTTATAAGTGCTTTTCTGGATATCACATAAAAATGTCTTTCACAAAATTATTAGGTTGGTGCAAAAGTAATCGCGGTTTGGAACACCCTGTTTGTGAGCACATAGTCCTCTACATATAAGACTATTGTTGTCTTAAAACCTATAATTTTGGGGGCGGAGCAAGATGGCCGAATAGGAACAGCTCCAGTCACCAACTCCCAGCGCCAGCGACACAGAAGACCGGTGATTTCTGCATTTTCAACTGAGACTCCACCTCTGGGGACACGGCACAGCTACACAACAACAACAACAACAACAACAACAACAACAAAGCAGCAGAAACCTCTGCAGACGCAAACGACTCTGTCTGACAGCTTTGAAGAGAGCAGTGGATCTCCCAACACGGAGGCTGAGATCTGAGAACGGACAGACTGCCTGCTCAAGTGGGTCCCTGACCCCTGAGTAGCCTAACTGGGAGACATCCCCCACTAGGGGCAGTCTGACACCCCACACCTCACAGGGTGGAGTACACCCCTGAGAGGAAGCTTCCAAAGCAAGAATCAGACAGGTACACTCGCTGTTCAGAAATATTCTATCTTCTGCAGCCTCTGCTGCTGATACCCAGGCAAACAGGGTCTGGAGTGGACCTCAAGCAATCTCCAACAGACCTACAGCTGAGGGTCCTGACTGTTAGAAGGAAAACTATCAAACAGGAAGGACACCTACACCAAAACCCCATCAGTACATCACCATCATCAAAGACCAGAGGCAGATCAAACCACAAAGACGGGGAAAAAGCAGGGCAGAAAAGCTGGAAATTCAAAAAATAAGAGCACATCTCCCCCGGCAAAGGAGCGCAGCTCATCGCCAGCAACGGATCAAAGCTGGACGGAAAATGACTTTGACGAGATGAGAGAAGAAGGCTTCAGTCCATCAAATTTCTTAGAGCTAAAGGAGGAATTACGTACCCAGCGCAAAGAAACTAAAAATCTTGAAAAAAAAGTGGAAGAATTGACGGCTAGACTAATTAATGCAGAGAAGGTCATAAACGAAATGAAAGAGATGAAAACCATGACACGAGAAATACGTGACAAATGCACAAGCTTCAGTAACCGACTCGATCAACTGGAAGAAAGAGTATCAGCGATTGAGGATCAAATGAATGAAATGAAGCGAGAAGAGAAACCAAAAGAAAAAAGAAGAAAAAGAAATGAACAAAGCCTGCAAGAAGTATGGGATTATGTAAAAAGACCAAATCTCCGTCTGATTGGGGTGCCTGAAAGTGAGGGGGAAAATGGAACCAAGTTGGAAAACACTCTTCAGGATATCATCCAGGAGAACTTCCCCAACCTAGTAGGGCAGGCCAACATTCAAATCCAGGAAATACAGAGAACGCCACAAAGATACTCCTCGAGAAGAGCAACTCCAAGACACATAATTGCCAGATTCACCAAAGTTGAAATGAAGGAAAAAATCTTAAGGGCAGCCAGAGAGAAAGGTCGGGTTACCCACAAAGGGAAGCCCATCAGACTCACAGCAGATCTCTCGGCAGAAACTCTCCAAGCCAGAAGAGAGTGGGGGCCAATATTCAACATTCTTAAAGAAAAGAATTTTAAACCCAGAATTTCATATCCAGCCAAACTAAGTTTCATAAGTGAAGGAGAAATAAAATCCTTTACAGATAAGCAAATGCTTAGAGATTTTGTCACCACCAGGCCTGCCTTACAAGAGACCCTGAAGGAAGCACTCAACATGGAAAGGAACAACCGGTACCAGCCATTGCAAAAACATGCCAAAATGTAAAGACCATCGAGGCTAGGAAGAAACTGCATCAACTAACGAGCAAAATAACCAGTTAATATCATAATGGCAGGATCAAGTTCACACATAACAATCTTAACCTTAAATGTAAATGGACTAAATGCTCCAATGAAAAGACACAGACTGGCAAACTGGATAAAGAGTCAAGACCCATCAGTCTGCTGTATTCAGGAGACCCATCTCACACGCAGAGACATACATAGGCTCAAAATAAAGGGATGGAGGAAGATTTACCAAGCAAATGGAGAACAAAAAAAAGCAGGGGTTGCAATCCTAGTCTCTGATAAAACAGACTTTAAACCATCAAAGATCAAAAGAGACAAAGAAGGCCATTACATAATGGTAAAGGGATCAATTCAACAGGAAGAGCTAACTATCCTAAATATATATGCACCCAATACAGGAGCACCCAGATTCATAAAGCAAGTCCTTAGAGACTTACAAAGAGACTTAGACTCCCATACAATAATAATGGGAGACTTCAACACTCCACTGTCAACATTAGACAGATCAACAAGACAGAAAGTTAACAAGGATATCCAGGAATTGAACTCATCTCTGCAGCAAGCAGACCTAATAGACATCTATAGAACTCTCCACCCCAAATCAACAGAATATACATTCTTCTCAGCACCACATCGTACTTACTCCAAAATTGACCATATAATTGGAAGTAAAGCACTCCTCAGCAAATGTACAAGAACAGAAATTATAACAAACTGTCTCTCAGACCACAGTGCAATCAAACTAGAACTCAGGACTAAGAAACTCAATCAAAACCGCTCAACTACATGGAAACTGAACAACCTGCTCCTGAATGACTACTGGGTACATAACGAAATGAAGGCAGAAATAAAGATGTTCTTTGAAACCAATGAGAACAAAGATACAACATACCAGAATCTCTGGGACACATTTAAAGCAGTGTGTAGAGGGAAATTTATAGCACTAAATGCCCACAAGAGAAAGCAGGAAAGATCTAAAATTGACACTCTAACATCGCAATTAAAAGAATTAGAGAAGCAAGAGCAAACACATTCGAAAGCTAGCAGAAGGCTAGAAATAACTAAGATCAGAGCAGAACTGAAGGAGATAGAGACACAAAAAACCCTCCAAAAAATCAATGAATCCAGGAGTTGGTTTTTTGAAAAGATCAACAAAATTGACAGACCACTAGCAAGACTAATAAAGAAGAAAAGAGAGAAGAATCAAATCGACGCAATTAAAAATGATAAAGGGGATATCACCACCGACCCCACAGAAATACAAACTACCATCAGAGAATACTATAAACACCTCTACGCAAATAAACTGGAAAATCTAGAAGAAATGGATAATTTCCTGGACACTTACACTCTTCCAAGACTAAACCAGGAAGAAGTTGAATCCCTGAATAGACCAATAGCAGGCTCTGAAATTGAGGCAATAATTAATAGCCTACCAACCAAAAAAAGTCCAGGACCAGATGGATTCACAGCTGAATTCTACCAGAGGTATAAGGAGGAGTTGGTACCATTCCTTCTGAAACTATTCCAATCAATAGAAAAAGAGGGAATCCTCCCTAACTCATTTTATGAGGCCAACATCATCCTGATACCAAAGCCTGGCAGAGACACAACAAAAAAAGAGAATTTTAGACCAATATCCCTGATGAACATCGATGCAAAAATCCTCAATAAAATACTGGCAAACCGGATTCAACAACACATCAAAAAGCTTATCCACCATGATCAAGTGGGCTTCATCCCTGGGATGCAAGGCTGGTTCAACATTCGCAAATCAATAAACATAATCCAGCATATAAACAGAACCAAAGACAAGAACCACATGGTTATCTCAATAGATGCAGAAAAGGCTTTTGACAAAATTCAACAGCCCTTCATGCTAAAAACGCTCAATAAATTCGGTATTGATGGAACGTACCTCAAAATAATAAGAGCTATTTATGACAAACCCACAGCCAATATCATACTGAATGGGCAAAAACTGGAAAAATTCCCTTTGAACACTGGCACAAGACAGGGATGCCCTCTCTCACCACTCCTATTCAACATAGTGTTGGAAGTTCTGGCTAGGGCAATTAGGCAAGAGAAAGAAATCAGGGGTATTCAGTTAGGAAAAGAAGAAGTCAAATTGTCCCTGTTTGCAGATGACATGATTGTATATTTAGAAAACCCCATTGTCTCAGCCCAAAATCTCCTTAAGCTGATAAGCAATTTTTAAATTTTCATCTTGATTTCATTGTTGAGCCAATGATCATTCAGGAGCAGGTTATTTAATTTCCACGTATTTGCACAGCTTTGAGAGTTCCTTTTGGAGTTGATTTCCAATTTTACTCTACTGTGGTCTGAGGGAGTACTTGATATAATTTCGATTTCCTTAAATTTGTTGAGACTTGTTTTGTGGCCTATCATATGGTCTGTCTTGGAGAATGTTCCATGTGCTGATGAATAGAATGTATAGTCTGCAGTTGTTGGGTAGAGTGTTCTGTAAATATCTGTTAAGTCTATTTGTTCTAGGATATAGTTTAAGTCCATTATTTCTTTGTTGACTTTCTGTCTTGATGACCTGTCTAGTGCTGTCTGTGGAGTATTGAAGTCCCCAACTATTATTGTCTTGCTGTCTATCTCATTTCTTAGATCTAGTAGTAATTGTTTTGTAAATTTAAGAGCTCCAGTGTTAGGTGCATATATATTTAGGACTGTGGTATTTTCCTGTTGGAATAGTCCTTTTGTCATTATATAATGTCTCTCTTCATCTTTTTCAACTGCTGTTGCTTATAAGTTTGTTTTGTCTGATATAAGAATAGCTACTCCTGCTTGCTTTTGGTGTCCTTTTGTGTGGAATATCTATTCCCACCTCTTTACCTTAAGTTTATGTGAATCCTTATGTTTTAGGTGAGTCTCTTGAAAACTGTAGATGCTTGATTGTTTACCTGTCTTTTAAATCTTTATATGCTTTTATATATGTATCCAATTCTTTGATAACCGTGTAGTATTCAGAAAATATCTGCATTTAATTATGCAAATATTAAATAATCATTAGTTACTTCTTGACTTTTTGCTTTTACAAATATTGCTTTAAGGAGTGTCCTGAAACATACTATTCTGTGTGGCTGTGCCTATTAGTCTCTGGTACACACCATGAAGCAGCAATACAAGTGAGAAGATGCAGCTTGACTTCCTGAAATAATAGCTCATTTCCCCACATTTTTGACTAAGCTTGGTGGTAACAGTCTTTTAAAATGTTTATGAAAAGTAATAGGTAAGAAATAATAGGATCTTGTTCTTTTAATATCCATGTCCTTGATAGTGAAGTGATGCACATTTTCCCATGTTTGTTCTTAATCTATATTCATATTCGTTCCAATAGTTTCCTACTTTTTACCAATTTACTGTATTTTATTTTTTTATTAGCTAGAAGTTGAACAATTACTACTTCATATCTGATAGAATGCTGTAATCAATTTCTCACCTTCTAAAAGTGATCTTTTATGGTATCTATTATTATCAAGTCATCTTTTATGGTATCTATTACTATAAATAAGTTTTGTTCTTTTTGTGTCCTGCAGTATCCTTAAATATGTTTAGGTGTAGATTCTTTTCATTTCCCTAGCTTGAGACTCATTTTGATTCCTGAATCTGAGAAATCTTATGGTTTCATCTATTCTAAAAAATTCCTATCTGTTATTTCCTAAAGTATTGCCTTTTCTCAATTCTCTTTATTTTGTCCTCCTAGAAGTCCTATTCAACATACATTAGACCTTTTCACTCCATTTTCCAGTTTCTTAACTTTGCTGTCATCCCTCATCATCTCACTGAGCTTTATTCTGTATAATTTACATAGCTCACTGCCTTTGATTTTGCTAATTCTTTCATTAGCTATGTCTAGTCACTTAGTTTAAAATTTTAATGCCTAATTATTTTTGTATTTCAAGTAGTATCTTTCTTAAATCTGCTTGTTCTTTTTGGTATCTTTTTATGTTTTAGGGTCCATATTTTATTTCTTCAATTATTTAAAGCATACTTATGTAATGTCTTTGTCAGTTTATTCTATTTTTGGAAGTTCTCAGTAGTTTAATTTTGCTATGCGTTGAGTCTGAAAACTTGTTTTGGATGGATCATTTCTTTGAGTGTTTATAATTTTTTATTTTGAGCTCATAATATATAGAGCTTCATGTGCAGTAATTCTGTGTAATCTGTTTTGAGCGAATCAGACTGGGCTTGATTCTTTGGTCAGTTTTTTAGCTGGGGATGAATTCTCAGACAATGAAGGAAATATGAATTTCAACCCTCAATTCTCCATAACCTAGATATGAACTTTCACAGTTTTCAGGTAAAGTACTTTATTTTCAAACCACAACTCAGGACAAAGAGGGTTGTCCCTGTTATTGTTGAAAGGGGAAGAGCCTCTTTAACCAAGTTTTGAACCCCTTTGAGGCATCTAACTGTATATTAGAATCTCCCTTATAATCGCCTCCCTGGCATGGGCCTACGGCTTCATCCTTCATCCCCACAGGGGCTTAGATTTCAGGCCCCTACATCACTGAAATTGATGCTTCTGTGCCCCAATCTCATGGTCACTGAAGTTAGCGCAGACATCTAACTTGATGGATGTATCTCTTACTGTCTTTGCAGCTATGTAAAAGGGTGTTTGCTATATTTTATGTAATATGTATAGGCGGTTATAATAGTTTTTCAGGTAATTTAATCCACTCGAATCTCCTAGATGAAATTGCAAATAAGGTTGTCAACTTTTCATGTCCATTTAATACTAATATCAATTTAGAGACATGGGAACACCGAACTAGAAAGGCTATTACAATTTATGAAGGCAATCCAGGCCAGATTCCTCACTTGTGAGACACAGCTACTAAGACCCAGGGTAAACTGCGACCTTTCAAAGACCAACCAATTGGTTAGTGATAAAGCCAGGATGACAAATTAGTTTTCACGAACCCTAATCTAGCACTTTTCTTATAGAACAACATTTGCTCCTAGTTCTTAGAAAGAATTGGGGCGGTATCATTTAAGATTCTCTCTGTATTTGCTTTTCATTCTTTTTATTTTAGTAAGTAAATGTCAGTCCCTGGGAAGAGAGAACCAAAATGTCTACTGGACCAGATGTCAAAGCTACAGTGGGGGACATTTCCAATGATGGCAATTTAAATATGGCTCAAGAGGAATGCTCCAGGAAAGGTAAAATCATGCACAGTAATCTGGTAGTAAATAAAACTAGGATCTATGGCACCTTGACTTGTGTTAGTAAATAAAACTAAGATCTGTGGCATCTTTTGTTGATACACATCATTTTCCTCACTACCACCAATTGCCAAGAATTCTATATGGCTATAAATAGTTATTGATAATTATTTCATTTCTCACAAGAAACTTTGAAGGTATATAAGACAGGCAGGTATCATGACATTATTTAGAGATGAAGGAAAAAAATCAGAGCAGGTTCTAAGTAGGAGATATAGAAACCAACCTTGGCTTGTCTGATTCTAAGCTCAAGACATGTCCCATTGGTTCTCTCTGCTCGTGTTAAATCCAAACCTGACCCCGATCCCAAAATAGGCTTTTTGTTTCTAGCATGTCATAGAAGTCACCTTTCTTCCTTTCTCTTATCTATATTAAAATATCATGCTTTTTATAATATGCATTAAGGGAAACGGTAGAACATCTTATTTTACCCTAAATGCTTAATGAGTTATGACTATGTTATCCATTAATTCTTTTAAGGATATAGTCATTTCATAAGATAATGCCTTTAAAAGGCAAAACACTAACCAAGATGGAATGCTTTGTAATACTCAACATTTTAGCCAGTTTGTCTGTTTTGTCTGTTAAGAATTATGCATATCTTCAAGAAAAGAGATTTCTCCTAATCTCGTCCATCACAGAAGAAATCAGGAAATTTGCATATTAGTACTCATCCTACAACTAGTCACCATTGGACCCAGAATTAATACTGTTCCAGTAGTCTTGGCTGAAGGTCTCATCTGTTTCTAAGGACTTCAGAGTCTACTAGACTATACCATTAGCCAAATTATTTTATCATTCTGTCTCTCCCTCAAAATTGGTAATGTGAAGAACTTGTGAGTAAAATTTTACCAAGGTACAGTATGGCATAGTGGATAAAAGCACAGGTCAGAAATCATAATGCTTGAGTTTGCAATCCTGATACTGCCATTTTTGAGCTCATTATTACCACTCACATAGTGTCCCTTCCTCAGCCCACCTTTTGGCAGTCATTGGGAAGTTCATCTATAATTTGTCTAAAGTGGAACCCCTATGGTCTTCCTGGTTTCTTCTATAGTCTCCTACAACATCTGGCCTACCATGCCACCCAGTCCTCTGGTGACCACTCTGGGCTATAGCTATACTGGACAACAACTTTGTAACCAACTTTACCCCAGCTTGTTGTTTCAAACAGCATCATGCTATTAACACTCATCCTTTTTTGGCAGTCTCATCCTACCTAATAAGGCAGAACCCCAGCTACTCCTCCAAGCCTTACCAAGTTATTTTGTTGTGTATACGAGTATTTCTCACAAATGCTTAGGAATAAACCTTGCTGATTGCTTCGTCTGTTGGTGTCCAACATCAGTTTTCCTCTCATCTCCTTCTCTGGCTCATGCTTACTGGGCATGGCTGGATCTTCTGTATCAGACTCCCAGGGCACTACTGGGGCTTTCTCTGGGTACCAGTACTCCCATCCCCAAAGGCTACTGATGTCTTTGCTGTGCTTCTAAGACACTTAGTGAGCTGAATCCAGGTGTTCCATGGGATGTGGAGAAATGCCCCCTCCCCCATTATCTGGTCACCTGGTTACACAAAGGAACTGCTCCAATAACCTAGAAACCTTGAGTGAAAAAAGCTGGGCCTTCAGGTTCTGCCTGAAGATCAGTAGTTTTTCTCTCTCAGGCTCAGTTAGGGATTTCTGGGGCCGGGCTGGAGACAGACATCACTTTGACCTTCTGATCCCCTTTCCCCCAGAGGTCCATGAGCTTCTGTATCAGTCTGAGTTATATCACAAAATCAAAAGCAAATCTAGGTATTTCTGAGAAGAAAGATTAATATAGGGGACTGGAAGATTCCACAGATGTTGGAAGGCTAGGGAAGCAAAAGTCAGGTTGGTTACTTTCAGAAAATCCGGGACATTACACTGCCAATGATCCCAGCCATGTGCATCACAAAATGGATGTTTTTGAGACGGACCCCTAAAGTCACAGGCAGAAATCCCACGTCTAACATGACTGATTCTCGCTTATCAACCTGCAGCTGCCTCCAGAGCATAGTGGTTTCTCACTGAGTTCAACCTGACACATTGTGCCAGAATGTCCTCATTTGTGGAATCTGAATGGAATCCTGAGGGTTGTAGCTTCCAGATATTTGTGCCTCTGTTACTGTGGAGACCACAGAAGGGTGGGAAAGGCACTGAGAACAATATCAAGGACAGTGTCCTTTCTCCATATCAAATGTCTGCAGGGAAGACATATTGCCCCCCTCCATGGGGAAGAATGCCATCAGAAGGCCCATTTACAATAGCATCCCCTTCTGAAAGCCGTGGAAATGAGTAAAACAAGCACGACACTTGAGAAAGTATTTCCATCTAGGTTGAAACTAAGGAATTATTCCTACCACACACTAGAAACTCCAAGTCTTGCAGACAGATTTAATACACTTTGGAAGAAATAGAGAGAGGAGCCAAGAGCTGATAAAACTCCCATCTTTGAGGCATGGTGCAGTGTTACAGCAAGAACAAAGAGGATGCTGTGGAGCTTCAGCTCATGCTGCCCAGCTTGGAGTGGCAGTGTCCAGAAGCTGGGCAGACCACAGACCCCATAAGCCCCTCAAGGGTCTACAGTGCTGGGATGTGCTGGGTGAAGCGTGCATGGGCCCACGTTCTGCAGCTTTCCCCTCACGCTTCACTGGCCTTTCTGATCTGCAATTTAGCATTAGGGGCCAGTGCTACAAAGCAGAGGAAAATATGAATGACTGCAGAAATCAACTTGGAAATTTGGAAGACGTTCTCTCAAATTATATAATGTTATTGCAGAATTAAAATGGTACAGTAGTTAGCTTCCCTTGAATTGGTGAAGGAATTTCCTACCTCCTCCTCCCCACCTGCTGCCACCAGCCCACCCACATACACCACCGCATCATAGCTGGGCCTCAAACCAGCATGGATGGCCCTGTGCAGGGGTTTCAAAATGTGAGGACAAAATCGCACACGACTGGCTTTTATAGTCCAAGGCTGTAGGGGTGGACTACAAGGAACCTACGTAAATATGTTTGCATATTTACGTAGAAAGAATAAGGTAAGGCATGTGTTAGATAGAAGAGAAATCAACAGGTACACTTATGAAAGATCACAGTTCATTATAATAGCTGTCACATAATGAGCGCAGGCCGTATGTTAGACCCTGTTTTAAGCAGTTTGTATGTATTAATTCATTGAATTCTCACAACAGTCCTTCAGGGAAAGTGCTACTAGCATCATCCCCATTTTGTAGGAGCCTGCTCAGGCACAGAGGGATGAAGTAACATATCTTAATCATCCAGGCATAAAGAGGTAGCAGCTGGATTCACATCAGCTCTTGTTAGCCTTTACATCACACTGCTGTGCTTATATTATTACGGGGAAATTGAGGAATATTTTCATTTTCAATTTCTTAAAGTTCTCAATGACAATAATAATAATAAAGCATAGAGTGTAGGAAGTAAATCAACAGAAGAATATGGAAGAAGTCCCTAATATAGAGGAGAAAGGAAACAAAGGAGGAAAAAAATGTCAGTGCGGAATTAAAATGGAATTAGCAGCAGCAAGGAGAAGACAGATTTGAAAAAGGGAAGAAAACAGAGATTGTATAATAAAAAATGAAAACTAGTTAATTAAACATCCAATTCACCGAGCCTACAACTTTAAGGAAATTACATAGAAAAATGAAATAGACAACTTAAATGTAGAAAATAGTGTGAACTCAAATCATTAAAAAATTGGATTAAAAATATATACAAGAGCTGATTCTTTGATAAAAGAAGATGCCACTCAATGCAATAAAACAATCCACTACTCAGATTAATCAGGCAGAGATATTAAATACAAGCAGTTATGAGAAAATAGGAGACAGTAGCATCGAAAATGTATAAAAGCTAATTATAGGGAAAGTACATAAGTAAATGATTTTCTAGGAATTAAAATTTATAATTATAAAAACTTTAATTACATAATCATAATTTACTTATTAAAATTTAATATTTTAAATATAATTTAATTATAACTGTAGAAATTATGATTTCTAGGAAATATACATTTTGTGTTTCTAATTTATAAATCTGAATAAAGAAAAAAATCATACATGTCAAAAAACATCTAAGAAATGAAGAAACTTGTCAAAAAGTTATTCGTTTTAAAACACAGAAACAAACAAATATATTCTAGTAGTTTCACTAGAAAAATTATAAGAGAGTTTTAAGGAGCAGAAAATGCCTATTTATCCTGTGCAGAAGAGTTCCAAATAGTTTATATATAGCACTCTATCTTCTGAAAATGGAGCTTAGCTCCTTACTCCTTAAGTGTGACTGGTGCTTGTGACTTCTTCCAGAGTACATTTGTACATATTAATTCATACAAAACATTAAAAGGAGAAAAAGAAAAAAGAGAGTAATTTTACAGTGGAGCAACCTGACAAACACTACCTCAAGCCAGGGGACCAAGATCAACTCAATAGTAAGAAGCCTTGTTGACAGTGTGTGGCCATAATATGATGTGATGAGAATGGCAGTTTACCTCCATGGCCTTCCTCTCAAAAACACATAATTCCAGTCTACAAGAGAAAAATATCAGACAAATTTCAATTAAGGGACGCTCCACAAAACACCTGACTGGTGCGTTTCAAAACTATCAAGGTCTTTAGACATTTTCAACTACAAGGTATTTAGAATACATTTTAGAAACAAGGTAAGTCTGAGAAAGTGTCATACACAAGAAGAGTCCAAGGAGACATGACAACTAAATGTAATGTGGTTCTCTATATGGGATTCTGGAACAGAAAGGACATTAGGTAAAACTAAGATAGCTGAATAAACTGTGGACTTTAGTTGTTAATAATATATCACTGTAGGTTTATTAATTGCAACAAACCATAAGATATTAAACCATAAGATATTAATAACAGAGGAAATTTTGTGTGAGATATAGAGGAACTCAATAATCTAAAACTGTTCTAAAATCAAAAATTTATTAAGAAGAAAAATGGCTATGTACCTAAAACATTTCAGGTCATAGATTGAGATGGAAGCTTATAACTTAAAAAAAAAAACAAAGCTAGTATAGCAAAAAATAACACACCTATATACATAAACAACATTTTAAGCTCAACTATACACACTAAATAAAATTCTAGCTAAAACACTAGCCAAATACATCATGTTTTTAAATTTTGTAATAGACTATTAAGAATAAGAAGAGATCATCCCAATAATACAAAGGTGGTAGGCTATTATAATTATAATGAACTTACATAAACTTATTCAGTTGTTATCACAGTGCCTTGATGTAGACTTTATTATTAATTCCATTTTTCAGGCAAAATTTGGGGGCCACAGAGAGCTCAGTACCTTGTCCCAGAACACACAGCTGTAAGTAGAACACACAAGCTGGAATTGGAATGCAGGTGTCTGATTCCAGGATTAAAATACATTTTATAAAACTTATGTATTCCCGCCGGGCGCGGTGGCTCAAGCCTGTAATCCCAGCACTTTGGGAGGCCGAGACGGGCGGATCACGAGGTCAGGAGATCGAGACCATCCTGGCTAACACGGTGAAACCCCGTCTCTACTAAAAAATACAAAAAACTAGCCGGGCGCGGTGGCGGGCGCCTGCAGTCCCAGCTACTCAGGAGGCTGAGGCCGGAGAATGGCGTGAACCCGGGAGGCGGAGCTTGCAGTGAGCTGAGATCCGGCCACTGCACTCCAGCCTGGGCGACAGAGCGAGACTCCGTCTCAAAAAAAAAAAAAAAAAAAAAAAACTTATGTATTCCCATAAAAATATTTAAAGGTAGTAACAGAGTAGTTTAATATAATTAAAGGACATGTCATACCAATAACCAGCACATACCTAATGGTGTAATGTGAGAAGCAGTCTCAGTAAATGCAAATATACCTGAGGTGTCCATTCTTACCATTCCTGTTTTGTCCATTTTTTTGAAAATACCAGTGAATTAAATTACCCAGGAGAATGAAATAAGTGTTGCAAATAGTAAACATAATGAACTACATTTTTCATTATTTGTACATAATTTGTCTTTCTTTATTGAATCAAAACCCAATGGGGAAAAACCTGATGAAAATGATAGGAAAAAGAGCTCAGTTACACAACAATAAAAAGTACTTTACAAAATTTGTGAAGGCCTTAACTGAAAATAACTATTAATTGCAACAAACCATAAGATATTAAACCATAAGATATTAATAACAGAGGAAATTTTGTGTGAGATATATATAAAATTCCGCCTTGGACTGAGTAAAAGACCAATACTAGTACATGGGTAGGTATCCCTTCTTGACTAGAAGACAATACTATAAATGTGGCAATCTTTCTGAATTTAATCTGTCATATCAATATGACTGATCAAAATTCCAATGTAGATTTTCATGGATGGTACATTGGCTGGGTTGGGGATGGGGAACTAAATGCTCTCAGAGTTGAACCAAAGGTAAGAGCTGGAACTTAGCAAGAGCATTACTACACAAAACGAAACCATGCTGTTCATTCCAAGAGCATTTGCTCCCTTTCAGAGCCAAGAAAATGGCATCTTCATACCTTGTGATCATACATTACCTTTGGGATTTCTCTACAGGGATAGTGGATGAACTCTTCCCGCTGTTGTCAAACTAATGTATTTGGACTCAACCACAGGGATATCCCCAGAGTTCCTATGGAACACTAGCAAATTTTGTGTAAGCATAGATTATAGTATTAAGATGAAGTTTAAATACTTCTATGATCTAACCATCTTCTATTTTTCAAATTTCATCTCTCCCCAGCCCCAGACAAGCTAATCTTCCATGTTTCCTGGTTATAAATGGCACATCCAGCTATCCCAGCTGCCCAAGCAGGGAACTTGGGAGTCATTTCCAGCAATTTCCTTTCTGTCACTGTCCATATCCAATCGGTCACTGCTCCCAGCCAGTTCTTTCTCTAAATCAGTTTCTTCCCATTCCCATTCTAATCTTCTCATCCCAGAGCCCTGCCTGAAAAGCTCTCCCCTAATGTTTGTTCTGACCAACTCCACACATTCTTCAAGTCTCTGTTTGAGAAATGCTTCTGAGGGAGCCACCTCCCCCATTACCTCCCAGGGGACAGAAGTCCACTACACAACTATAGAGGAATGTCTCTCTCTCTCTGTATTTCTGCATCTCAGACAGATACCAATCCTCTCCTTCTTCCAGACTTAGGGAGAGTGGGAGAAAAGCATTCTGATTGTGACTTTGCATGCCCTTCTCCTCTCAGGCTTTTGTTCAGTCCGACATGGGCTGGCCCTCATCTTGCAGCTCTGTAATTTTTCAATTTACACCCAACAAATGAACTTGAGCATTGCCATTCCGGCTATGGTGAACAACACAGCTCCACCTAGCCAGCCCAATGCCTCCACAGAACGGCCCTCCACTGACTCCCAGGACTACTGGAATGAAACTCTAAAAGAATTTAAAACAATGGTAAGTTTAATGAGACTCTGGACTCTTTCTTTGACTCAAATAATTTGACTTAAAGACTTAGAGTGAGATTCATTTAACCACTAAGTATTTACTGAACATGTACTATGTGCCAGGAATGGCACAAGTACCTAAGTATCAGGCCAAGCATGGTGGCTCACACCTGTAATCCCAGCACACTGGGAGGCCGAGGCGTCCTTACTAAAAATATGAAAGTCAGCCAGGCATGGTCGTAGGCACCTGTAATCCCAGCTACTCTGGAGGCTGAGACAGAAGAATTGATTGAACTGGGGAAGCGGAAGTTGCAGTGAGCAGAGATCGTGCCACTGCACTCCAGTCTGGGTGACAAAGAGATTCGGTCTTAAAAAAAGAAAAAAGAAAAAAGAAAAGAAAAGAAAAGAAAGGAATAAAGAACATAATAAGTGTCTAAGGGGAGTGCGTCACTACTTAGTGTCTATGAGTGTAACCAGGGGCTAAGTTAGAATAAATGAAAAATTTTACCATTTAGGGGACATAAATTCTTCCCCTACAATGATGAAAATCTGTACAAAATATATTTCACAGATTTGTCCACTTTCTCTTCCTTCCACATATTTTTAAAATTACCTTGCTTACGATGCTTTCTTCTTTATAGACTTTGTTTCTTTACGAGCTCTCTTATATTTTAATTTTTGGTTAATTGTGTCAGGGTGAGTGGAAAGAGTATGTTGGGCATATATTTTAAATACATGATACTGGTATATTGGGGCAACTGAAGAGATGTAAAAAGAAAGATAACTGCCAATTATTTTTTTGCCTCTCAAGGCCTCACAATGAAAACTGTCAATTCTTCAACTAAAGACAAACAGTAACTCTCTTTGTCGTCTAGGCCCCTGCATATGACTGGAGTCCTGAAATCCAGGGAGTCATCCTCAGCTCCCTCAACTATGGCTCATTCTTGGCTCCAATCCCTAGTGGCTATGTGGCTGGAATATTTGGAGCCAAGTATGTGGTTGGTGCTGGCTTGTTTATTTCCTCATTCCTGACCCTCTTCATTCCACTGGCAGCTAATGCAGGAGTGGCCTTGCTCATTGTCCTCCGGATTGTACAAGGCATAGCCCAGGTACCAAGATATTTTCCAGGTATAAGTAGAATATAGGTTCCAGAATGACCTCAGATCTCCAAGAATGGAATTTTCCCCCCCAGGTTATGGTATTAACTGGTCAATATTCAATTTGGGTCAAATGGGCTCCCCCACTGGAAAGGAGTCAACTCACCACCATTGCTGGATCAGGTAATTGATACCCTAAACCCCACTTTTTATGCACTGTCCAAGAGAACTCAGCAAAGTCCTGTCAATAGAACCAAGATCTTATATATCAATCACTCTGTCTTCATAGTCCTTGCTTTAAAGCACTACCCCATACTGCCTTTCTTGATTGTAACTGAATGACCTGAATGCTTACTATGTGCCAAACATTCTTGTGTTTTGCACATATTTTCATCTTATCCTCAAAGCAATTTTATAAGTCAGCTGTATATAATTACTTCCATTTCACATATATGGAATTTCAGACACAAATAGAGTAATAACTTGTCCAAGATCACATAGTTACCAAGTGAAGGAGCAGGATTTGAACCTAGATAGTTTGACTTGAAACTCATACCTTCCCTCACTGTGCAACTCAGCATTGTAGAAAGCACATAGAGCCCCAAGATGGGTCCTCTCACCCAGAACATCCTCGCTTTTTCTGTTCAGGGTCAATGCTGGGGTCCTTCATCGTTCTACTCGTTGGTGGTCTTCTTTGCCAGACCATAGGATGGCCTTATGTCTTCTATATCTTTGGTGAGTTTGCTTTTCAAATCTCAAATTTTTATGACAGAGAATTCTGTGATTCAATTTGTCTATGGTTAACCAAATCCTAATAGATATGGATATTTACATAGCTAAAGCTGGTAGTGTTCAGAGTCAACTGTGTTTAACATTTAAGTTTCAGCAGCCTTGAGTGTGTAGGTAGAACAATCTTATGACGTTAGAGGCATCATAACATTCCTTACTGCTTCTAAATTTAACCTAAAGGAATTCAGAGCAAATTATTTCATAAGATGTTGAAATCTGGCCGGGTGCGGTGGCTCAAGCCTGTAATCCCAGCACTTTGGGAGGCCGAGACGGGCGGATCACGAGATCAGGAGATCGAGACCATCCTGGCTAACCCGGTGAAACCCCGTCTCTACTAAAAAAAAAAATACAAAAAGCTAGCCGGGCGAGGTGGCGGTCGCCTGTAGTCCCAACTACTCAGGAGGCTGAGGCAGGAGAATGGCATGAACCCAGGAGGCGGAGCTTGCAGTGAGCCCAGATCGCGCCACTGCACTCCAGCCTGGGCGACAGAGCGAGACTCTGTCTCAAAAAAAAACAACAAAAAAAAGATGTTGAAAATGTTATCTTAGGCTAGGCGTGGTGGCTCATGCCTGTAATCCTAGCACTGTGGGAGGCTGAGGCAGGTGGATCACATGAGGCCAGGAGTTTGAGACCAGCCTGGCCAACATGGTTAAACCCCATCTCTACTAAAAATACCAAAATTAGCCGAGCATGATGCTGCATGCCTGTAATCCCAGCTACTCAGGAGGCTGAGGTGGGAGAATCGCTTGAACCCAGGAGGTGGAGGTTGCAGTGAGTCGAGATCACGCTACTACACTCCAGCCTGTGTGACAGAGTAAGACCCTGTCTCAAGAGACAAAAAAAAAAAAAAAAAGAAAATGTTATTTTAGTCAGACTACATTTTAGTCATGCTTTTTAATTTAATATATTCTTTAAAATTTCTCCAGCTATTATTATGGCACAAACCACAATTACTTGGGTGCACCAACCTAGTATCATAGCCAGAAAGTTGTGTGACTGTGACCTAATCATAGGTAAAATGCTAATTAGAGTAATAATCAACCAGTGGAGGCTGCAGGACAGGGCAGATTATGTAAGGTTCAGAAGCAGACATAATATACAGAGAGATGCTACAGAAAGGTTCCAAAGACATATGGAAAGTTCCAGAGGCAGTATTTTACTATGTTACAGTTTTACCTTCGTGGAACTGTGGTTGGAATCCGCTTAGCTTCTGTCAGCTAAAGTTTGTTCAATATTTGAAACATTCTCCAAAATCCCACCCCTAAATTTATGGTAATTCCTTATAGTCCCACTAGTGTGTTCATTAGCGGGCAGGCCTCTTAGATCAAGGGTTTCTGTAAAATCAGGTCAATATATTCACCAAAAAAAAAATGTAATGATTCCACAGCACACCAACCTTCAAAGTTTTTATCATGAAAACATTCAAAGGGCAGATTACAAAAATTATTCAAACAACGAGAAAATCTTACTGTGCTTATGGTTTCGAGAAACAGTAAGGAGCATATACACAATAGAAACTCACTCAATATTTGTTGAATAAATATTAACATCCTCCAACTCCAATGTGCAACATTGCTAATTTTCATATCTATCCCTCCCCACTTGATTAAGTTCCCTGATGGCAAAATTGTGTCTTTGTCATTTTATATTCTTAAAATGTAGCAAAATGCCTGGTGTATAGTGGCTGCTGTATGGTATTTGTGAAGGAATTTGTAAATGACATGCTAGCCAAACAAAGAGAGCTCATAAGATTTCTTAAGATTCTAAAAAGGGAATTTGAAGATGGGCCATATTTCCACTCAATACTGATAATGTTAAATCCCCAACTCTGTAATAATGTATATATCAGAAAAATGTCTTTGCTGAGGATTAATTTCATTTCATGTCTAGAAATTGGGTAATTAATTCTACATAATAGTGTACTGCTTCTCACTCATATGTGCTTTGAGGAAGATAAGAGATAGATATGGAAAGGTTTAATGATGAAAGGAACTCTGCAAAGCATGACTAGCAGGAGGGATGCCGACTGGTATGTGAATGGTGAGGGCATTTTCAAGCATGTGGGGCAAACATGCTACTAACTTGTAAGTGTGCTATAGCTTTAATAATAGTGCATTTCAAAACCTCCCAAAACTCAGTGGTTTAAAACAATAATCATTTATTCCTGTGGTTCTTTGTGGGACAGCTGGGTGGCTCCACTGTCTGTGTCTGTCATCTGCCTTGGTTAAAGGATGAGCTGGAGCATAGTCTTCCAATAGCAGTGCACAAGACCCAAGAGGATAAGTTTAAAAAGAAATGTTTTTTAATGCCTAGACTTGAAACTCCTCCATGCCATTGGCAAAAGCAAGTTGTATGGCCAAGGCCAAAGTCAAGTGGTGAGGAAGTACCCTCCCCCTGTGATAGGGCCATGCAAGGGATAGATGCCAGGAAGAGTGGAGTACTGAGGCTAGTCACTCTGCCAACCACAGGAATCATCTTAGAGTCAAACTGAAAGAAGTACTTCCATCCATCCAGTGCTAACTGGATCCTCTTTTCCTAGGAGGAATTGGCTGTGCCTGTTGTCTTCTCTGGTTTCCTCTCATTTATGATGATCCTGTGAATCATCCCTTTATCAGTGCTGGTGAGAAGAGATACATTGTGTGTTCATTGGCTCAGCAGGTACATTGAGAAATTCCTCTGACATTTCTCTATGTCCCTCTAGACGTCTCAGAGATGCAGAGTGCGATAGAGAGAGCTGCCTTCTGATGGAGGGGACGTTGCTGTGTGCTTTCTTCTAGGACTGTTCACCAGGCTGGTCTCTTCCCATTAGGGCTATGATCAAATCCTTACCACTCTGGGCCATTTTAATCTCTTATTTCTGTGAATACTGGCTTTTTTATACAATTATGGCGTACACACCAACGTACATCAGCTCGGTACTTCAAGCCAACCTCAGAGATGTAAGTATAGAGAAAGCTCATTCTGATCTTCTGTTTAAATGCTTAAATATAGGGAGCTCACATATAATCCTGTGTCTCTCCCATGGTCACAAAATCGGGGGATTAGGACCAGGACCTCCATGTAGGAAATGGAGTCTAGTTAATTTGGATTCTGATTGATCTCAATGTGGTTCACTACTTACTGCAGCAGGATGATACATATGGTTCTAGGTCAGTTTGATTTTCATATACTATCATATTTTAAGGGCCCTGTGCAAAATTTTTATACTCAATCCAATCAAAATTTGCAAACAAGATGCTCTGCTGGTAGCATAAATAATAAAAATTAGCAAAACAAATTCTGCCTCTGAGAAAATTGTGACAGAGAAACATAAACAACATATGCTGAAAATAAGATATTAATAGGACATAAAGTCCCAGAAAAGACTTACATAGACATTTGTGGAGTAATGTTTGTTTTAAAAAATCATTTTCATTGTTCAGTTCCCACCTATGAGTGAGAACATGCGGTGTTTGGTTTTCTGTCCTCGGGAAGGGGAACATCACACACCGGGGCCTATCATGGGGAGGGGGGAGGGATTGCATTGGGAGTTATACCTGATGTAAATGACGAGTTGATGGGTGCTGACGAGTTGATGGGTGCAGCACAGCAACATGGCACAAGTATACATATGTAACAAACGTGCACCTTATACACATGTACCCTAGAACTTAAAGTATAATAATAATAATAAAAAAAAATCATTTTCATTCAAGTGTAACACATAGAAAGAAAAGTGCATATATGTGTACAGCTCTCTGAATTTTCACAGAAGAAACAGATGCTCTGAATGGCTGACAGGAGCCTTTCAATTCCTGCTAGACGGATGTCTTAAAAGTGGCTAAGAGTGTATCAGATTTCATAACCTGTTAGTGACAGTTCACAAAGCCAGTGTTACTCTTGTACTCTCTGTACTCAGGAAGAAGCTTTCTCATATTGATTGGGTTCCTCTGGTGAAGATGTGCTAAGTAGCTAAAAGAGAGCTGATCTTCTTAGTAGTAGTCAGCATCTGCATGCAAGCAGGCTGCAGGCACTGAGATTAGAAAGCCCCAGGAGGGAGTGGCTCTGGGTCTTTTCAAAGAGGAGGAGGGCCAGAAATTAAACCAGAACCTTAATCTAGGGGATCAGGGGACCAGATAAGCAAGAGGCCAGTGCTAAGCAATAGACTTCCTGAGGCTGGCTGTTGGGAATGGCTGTTGGGAATGATTTGTCTCTAGTGTGAGGCTGGGTGGGCTTGACCCTCAGAGGCCAAGGCTGAGGAAGATGAAGATGGGAGAATGAATGGAAAGACAAGTTGTGACCAGAAAGCAGAGCTTTCCAGGCTAAAAAGTTAAGAGACCTGGATTCTCATTGCCCTCAGGGTATTTTCTCACTAAGTAACGTAACCTTGACAGCCTTGGCTTACTCATCTGTAAAATGAACTACTTGAACCAGGTGAGAGCTGAATCCTTTCCATTGTTTGGATTATATACAACAGAGGAGTCTCCTTTTCATTGCATTTTATTCAATAGGATTTTAATTTACAAGTTTAATTGATAACAAGAATGTTCAACATTTTAAAAACTATATTGAAACATAGAGTGGGCCAGGCGTGGTGGCTCATGTCTGTAATCCCAGCACTTTGGGAGGCCGAGGCAGGTGGATCATCTGAGGTCAGGTGTTCGAGACCAGGCTGGCCAACATGGTGAACCCCCTGTCTCTACTAAAAATGCAATAATTAGACAGGCGTGGTGGCGGGTGCCTGTAGTCCCAGCCACTTAAGAGGCTGAGGCATGAGAATCGCTTGAGCTGGGAGGCGGAGGTTGCAGTGAGCCGAGATTGTGACATTGCCCTCCAGCCTGGGCAACAAGAGCAAAACTCCATCTAAAAAAAAAAAAAAGAGTGAAAAATCTTTCTTTCATTACTCATTGCTTTTCCTAATCTGCCCTGTCCTCCCAGACCATTCCAATGATCATTCTTTAAATTTCCTTTTTCTTTTTCTTTCTTTCCTTTTTCTTTTGACACAATGTCTCACTGTGTTGCCCAGGCTGGAGTGCAGTGGTTCAATCATGGCTCACTAAAGCTTTGACCTCCCAGGCTCAAGCAATCCTCCTACCTCAACCTCCCGAGTAGCTGGGACCACAGACGTGTACCACCATGCCTGGCTAACTTTTTGTGGAGATGAGGTCTTGTTATATTGGCCAGGCTGGTCTTGAACTCCTGAGCTCAAGTGATCCTCCCACTACAGTCTCCCAAAGTGCCGGGATTATGGGTGTAAGCCACCATGGCTGGCCTAAATTTCCTATATATATTCTTTTCTTGTTT
This sequence comes from Papio anubis, assembly GCF_008728515.1. Lineage (NCBI taxonomy): Eukaryota > Metazoa > Chordata > Mammalia > Primates > Cercopithecidae > Papio > Papio anubis. The sequence continues at coordinate 25,813,704 of NC_044981.1, forward strand.
CTTTATGAGAATGCAAGCATACACGAATATATATTCTTATTTTCCCAACTTTTTAAATACAAAACAGTATACTCTGTACTCTGTAATATGCCGCTATGCTTATATACTAGGTTTTTGCCACTTAATATGTCATGGAAATCTTCATATCAGTACATGAGAACCTTGCTGAGCAGTATTTGGATTGTTTCCCATCTTTGAGCAATGTTGCAGTGAAAATCTTGTTCATTTGTCACACCTTTGTGCAACTCTCTGTGGAATAAATTTCTGCATATGAGATTATTGAGTCAAAGGGTAAATGCACTATAAACTTTTATATTTGTTGTCAAATTAACCTCAATAGAGCACCAGTAATATTTGTGAGAATCTGATTCTCCACAGTGTTAGCAACAGAGCATGCCAAAAAAAAAAAAAAAAAAGGTGTTTTTTGCCAATTTGATCCATGAAAAATAGTGTCTCACCATAGTTTTATTTTGTTTTCTTTCATTATGAGCAAAGTTGGATACATTTTAACATGTTTAGGAGCCACTTATTTTTTCTTTTTTTCTGTAAATTGTCTGTTATTATCCTTTGCCTATTTTTCTACTGGATTTTGGTCTTTTAAATATTTATTTCCAGGTGATTTTTATATATAAAGAGAGCATTAGTTCTTGTTTATTTTATTTATTTATTTTTTTTTGCAAGCAGAGCTATGAACATATACATACTAAAACTATATTGGCTCATTATGGTAACATGGAATTTGTATTAAAAGTGATGTGTATATAAAGAAAAGCCGCAAATGTGGACAATCTGTCCAAGGTTGTCTGTGTCATGATGTGGGTGGTAAGGGCGCATGTACCTGACCTAGTCTCTGGTCCTCAGAGTGGGATCCTGTCTGCCTTGCCGTTTGTTGTTGGATGTATCTGCATTATCCTTGGAGGTCTATTGGCAGACTTTCTTCTCTCCAGAAAAATCCTCAGACTCATCACCATCAGGAAACTCTTCACTGCCATTGGTAAGGGCGAGGCTGGACACAGGGGTGAATGTGGGAAGCTCAGAGCAGCCTCCAGTTTATTCTGTGTTTGTCCTCCTACCCCAGGGGTTCTCTTCCCATCTGTGATCCTCGTGTCCCTGCCCTGGGTCAGATCCAGCCACAGCATGACCATGACCTTCTTGGTGCTGTCTTCTGCCATCAGCAGCTTCTGTGAATCAGGAGCCCTTGTTAACTTCTTGGATATTGCTCCTCGGTAGGGACCTCTTTTGCCTCATCCTCTCAGAAACTCAGTTCAAGTCTAGCAGCCCTAAATATACTCCGATGTGAAAGTAAAATTGGCAGGTGCAACAGGTTGCAGGAAATGTCAGCACCGGCTCTACACCCTACATCTAAATAATTCCTGGAAGAGACTCAAAGCTGGTCAACCATTGTGAACTTAGTTTTTCTGGGCATGAACAAGAGGAGTCAGTGGCCAAGCTCAGAGTCAACTGAGGGAGACTCACACAAATCTCTCTCTGTTGAGGAATGCAGCAGTTGCCTAAGGTGGAATCACTGAAAGAATTCTTTAGATTCTATAGGGCATGCTCATGAAAATCTTTAATAAAGGCAAAGGACACAGGACTGCAGGGGAAATATCTGTCTCTGATACAGTAAATACAGAGTTGACTGAGACTTACAAACATAGCTCCCAGGGTCCTGTCCCAGTCAACAGGACATCCTTCATCTTCAGATAATGAACCACCAAGAAATGTGAGAGAGGCCTTTGTCTCAGAGGAGCCAATCTCTCATCTGCTGAGGGGTCTTTTATACCCACGGAGGGTATAAAAGTTACAAGATCAGACTCAACAGCAGAAGCCAAAACAACAACAACAAAAACCTTACAAACCAGGTGCAGACCATCAATCTGACCATCTTGCATAAACAATGTTGATAAGTTAATAGAGGTTACCCGCTTGGGAGTACCAATCCCTAGCACAGGATTATACTAATCTTTAGTCAGTACATTTCATTCAGGTTTCACCAAGGCTTACACAATTCCAGCCATCCCCACAGATAAGCACAGAGTTGCAACAGACCAGCTGAGATTAACCCTTTGTTTGGACGGGAATGTTTCCCTCCTTCTCTCAGGTATTGAGACTTTCAAATGTAGGTATACTTGGGTATAATAGAGTACGATCTCTCTCTCTCAGGTACACTGGCTTTCTCAAAGGACTATTACAAGTCTTTGCACACATAGCTGGAGCCATCTCTCCCACTGCTGCTGGATTTTTCATCAGTCAGGTGAGGTCAAATGTTCTGATGAATATTCATAAGAGAAACCTATAGAGGCATGGTGTTTTCACATTTGCACGGCCTTGTATCCTACAAGATGCATTTAAAGTAGTAAAAAATAAACTAGTTTACATGATGACTTAAAGATTAAAGAAACTTAAGACTCTTAAGTTTCCTAAGAATCTTACTGGTATAAACTTTACATGAATAGAGAAATATGTGGCATTCTTCTTTTCTGCCATATACTTCATTTACTCGTGAAAAACATTGCCATATACCATTTACTTACAGTGAAAAACCACAGGAAAGTTAAAGAATGACTTTCCTGTGGTTTTGCACCAGTAAATCAGAAAAATAAATGAAGAATAACAAAGAAAGAGTATTCTTTATGAAATCAAGGCGCTTATCTTTTTTGAAGCTTCAGTTCCCTCCCAGGCACTGACTAACAAGCTGTCAGGAAATGGTTGTTTAAAATGGAAATCCTCAAACTGCTCTTGTTTCTCCTGACATTCATTGACTTATTCATTCATTCATTCATTCAATAAATAAGTATTAAACATTAGTATGCGCCATGTGCTATTTAAGTGAATGAAACACAATTCATTTCCTTGTGAAACCTATATTGTAGAAAAGAAACTGAAAGAAATCTATGAAAATAAAACATATGACATATTGAAGGTAACAGGAGAATAGCAAATGCTTAGCAAATGCTAAAAGGAGAATAGCGCACAAGGGGTGTAATTTCTATTTTAATCACGATGGTCAAGGAAGGACTCACCGTAACCACTTGCTTGAAAAGGAACATTTAAGCAAGGACTGAAAGGAAGTGGAAGTGTGAGACAAATAGATATCTGGGGGAGGAGTGTTCCAGCCAAGGAAATGCCGTGCTCTGGCCTCATGGCAGAAATGTACTTGAGTATTCCAGGACCAACTGGGAAGCCCATGGAAGCCAGAATGGAGGTCGAGGAGGGAGCAGTAGGACACAGAGCCAAAGCCTTTCTGAACCAAGAGGGACAAGAACTGGGTGACAGTTAATAACTTGTAATTTTCTGCCTCCAGGATTCAGAGTTTGGTTGGAGAAATGTCTTCTTGCTTTCAGCTGCTGTTAACATATCGGGCCTGGTTTTCTACCTCATCTTTGGCCGAGCAGATGTACAGGACTGGGCTAAAGAGCAGACATTCACCCACCTCTGAGCAAACTGAGAGATGTGCTAGATCCTGGTGCTTAGTTGTTCATTGTTTTCCCTCAGAGACATTTCCCTTTCATGCCTGCTTGACTGGTAAGCTGTTAGCTAGACCCTGTATATAATACTAAAGATTTTACTACGCCTGGAGATTTTACAGAGGAAGAAAACAGGCTAGTTATTTAACTGCAAGCTACCAAAAGCAAAGGTGTGTTGAGATTTCTGTGTTCTCCACTCTTCCACTGTTATCCTGGTAAAAGCATCAGGGGTTGGGGACAATTTCTTTCCAAAGCAAAAGAGGAAGCCAGACCTTGGGACTAAGAACTGAGAATCACAAACGAGTTGTACCCAACATGCAGAAGATGAATCCTCAGAGCTGTCATCAAAAGAAAGCCCCAAACAACAGAATGCATAGTGTTTTCCATTGTTGGTGAAAAATGTCAAGGAGGAAAGAACAATAATGATTCCATCATGACAAGAGGAATGAACATGTCTGCAACTAATTGGAGCAAGATAGTACACTTTAACTCCTTCCGACAACTTCCATTCTGTGGATGCCAGCTTTGGAATCAGAGCCGCCTCTGGAATACCTGTGCTTCCAGAATCAGCTTTTGGACAGTTACCTTCTTTCTGGCCATTTTAACCTCTGCCCCACATCTGCTTTTTGGCTTGGTGCAGATCTTTAACATGTTAGTGAATGGACATTGCCCAGTGTCTCTTCTAGCCCTTCCAACAGTTCTTCATGTGTCACTGCTTTTGGACAATGACCCATGATGTCTGCCTTCGTGTGCCCTTCTGACTGTTGGAATCCCACACACCATTCAGTAGGATTCAATTCAATGTGGAACCATTCAACATTCACCTCATTAACCTAAAATGCCTTCCAAAGATGTATGTAAGACACACACTGCCCTAACCTCACTCCAAATGTCTGGAGAAATGTGTGCAGTGCTTTTGTTAAAGCCCCTATATGGGCAGCATGGAGGATCATAATACAGTAAAACCATTTCAACACGAAATGAATATTAATGCACACACACCTTGTGGGGATGGCAGAAATCAAAACCACACACAGTATTAAGGAATTCAGTATCTCAGGAGGGCAGATAACTTTAATCAAAGTATCACACAAGTGAATGTGTAGTAACTGTAGAAATAACAAGTGGTTACATGGGTTATGAGAGTGGATGATAAGTGCACTAATCTGAATGTAAGGAAGGGCCACCCCTGCAAAGTTGCAGCTGAGCTGGGATCTGAAGGATAATAGTTAACTGGTGTGGGAGACTGACGGGAGAACGTTTTAGGAAGAAAGAACAGCATAAGCTAAAGTTTCATGGCAGGAAGGAGCAATTAGGTATCCCAGAGGATAGAGAATAAGGGAAGTATGATTTGTGAGGAGGCTATAGAAGAATTAAGGTCAGGAGCACACAGGATGATGTGGGCCCAGTGAATGCGTTGGTCTTTGTTTTGAAATCAGTGGGAAGTGTCCTTGTTTTCAAAGGCTACTCTGCATGAGAGATTAGGTTGGAGTAGGAGCTTACAGTGTAGTCCAGGAGAGAACAATGGTCTCTGGCATGAGGGAATAGACATGGTGAGAGGTGAATGGATTATTTGATTTAGGTGGATTATTTGATTTAGGGAATAAACCTGACAGACCCCATAACTAAGTGAGAGAGTGGAAGATGTCCAGAGTAACTCCTGAGTTTTGGTTTGCTGTTATATTAATGTGGCTGCCTCTCACACAGATAGCAATTATACCCAAGTGAAGACAACAAGAAGGAAAATGGACACATGACTCTGGATTTCTCTTGTGAGATCTAGGCTACATTTACAAACATATAAATCATCTTGATACAGGCAGTGATTACAATTTTTAGCATGGATGAGACATCCCATGGGTGAAAGTGGCATAAGAAAAGGAAGCTTGGGAATAAGCCTTAAAGAATTCCAGTATTTAATGGTCAGCTGGAGGATGATTAGCAGAAAGAAAGAAAGAAAGAAAAAAAAAAAAAGAAAGAAAGAAAGAAAAAAGAGGAAAGAAAAAAGAAAGAAAGAAAGAAAAAGAAAGGGCCTGAAAGATAAAAGGAAAACCAAGAGAATATGGTGCTAAGAAAGGGAAGGGAAGAGAGAATGTTTCCAAAAAAAGTGAATAGTTACCAATGCCAAATTTGCAGTGATCAATCCAGATGAGAAGTGAGCAGAAGGTACAGAAAGGAGACCACTGCTGAGAAGTTTGGGTATGAAAGGGAGGTGTCTTTTGATTTTGTGTTGCTATAAAGGAATGCCTGAGGCTGGGTAACTTATGAAGAAAAACAGGTTTATTTGGATTGTGATTCTGATGGCTGGAAAGTTCAAGATTGGGCATCTGCATCTGGTGAGGGCCTCAGGCAGCTTCTGCTCATAGTGGAAGGTGAAGGAGTGCAGGCCTGTACAGAAAGCACATGGTGAGACAGGAAGCTGGGAGGGGGAGAGGAGGTGCCAGGTTTTTTAAAACAAGTAGTTCTTGTAGGAATGAACTCACTCACTCCTGAGGAAGAGCTTTAATTTCACTAGGGATTCACCCTTACGACACAAGCACCTCCTGCAAGTGGACCCAACATTGGGATCAAATTTCAATATTAGATTTGGAGGGAACAGACATCTAAACCATAGCAGAAGGAAAGAGGCAAGAAAGTAGCTGCAAAAGCATATGGGCTCAAATAAGGAGTTAAAAATAAACATGTTTAAGATTGTGAGAAGCTGCTAGCTGACAGAAAAGTTGCATATGCAAAAAACACAACAGACTACTGGAAAGTTCCTGAGAAGGTTGTGACAAGGGAGGAATTTTGTGACCTGAAGCCCAGTTAGGAGAATGATGATAAATGGTGTGAGGACAGCTCCTGCCTTTTCACCCGATGGCCCAAGATGGTGTCTTTATCTGCTAGTGCAAGATCCAGGGAGGGTCTTATTTTTATATCTTTCTTCTTAGTTGGAAGAGTGGCAGTAAGTGGAGAAAGAAAAATGTCTGAAGTGCTCTTGTCAGACCAGAGGAGAGAGGCCCTGCAGATTTCCTGGCAGGGCTGTAGCCACGCTGTTCCTCAGCTGTTTCATTTATGACAGTTTCTTCTACATAGTCTGAATACAAACTCCTAAAGTTCAGGAACCATGACATTCATTATTTTGTAACATCGTTAACACAAAGAACAACAGTATCATATACAGTAAGTGCCAGTAAATGCTATTGAATCACAGTATGAATCAACGAATGAACAGTTCTAGAGTGGTGGGAGAACAGTTAGGGGAGAAATGGATAGGAAGAAAAAGGACCAGATTTTTCTTTAATTCTATTTGTTTTCTGAGCATCGAGTCATCTAAACCTATGGATTATCTTTCTTCATTTGGAATTAAGATGTCAGAGTCTGGGTCTGCTCCATATCATTTCTCCAGCAGTCACCAAGCCAACCCCAGGCTCTCATCAGTGACAATTAAAATGCTGCCCACCAGGGCACAACCAGATCACTTGCTTGTTTCTGAGCCACCCAATGTCTGCATTTATTCATCTCTTTTCCTTCCCCGGATCCTATTCTTTCTTATCTGTCACTTTCAGTTATTTCTGAAAATGAGTTACATTTCTCCCTGGGCCCACCAACGAGGGAGGTGACTTGTGCTGTTTCCTCTAAAATGGGCCATCCTTAAATTATGGAAATCTCCTAAAATTTTGCACTAGCTCACATATCTACAATGAGAAAGAATAAAAGTTGAAAACTGTGGAAAAGTCTTTCATGAAGCCTTAGAATAAAATTTTATCTTGTGTGTGTTTATTGGTTTAACAATCATTTATAAAGCAACTGATGCAGAGAGGAAGACTGAGATAAATCACCACCCCCATTTAAAATTCAGATATATTACATGTTACAAACAATACATGTTAAAAAACGATGCACACAGGGTATGTGGGAGGGTAAAACCAGCCCCTAGGACTCTTCCTACCACCTTCTTCCTGGTGCTAGTGACTGCCCCTCAGCCTTAGCCTTGTGTGCTGGTCCTTCTTCCCTTCAATAAGGAAGTTGTCCCAGGCTCTGCAAGTGCTCTATTTCACACTAAGTTTTGTAAACAAAGAAAAAAATAGTGCACCCAAATATCATTGGTGAGTCCTTGTACCCAGAGGACATAAGAAAGCTTTTAAATATTTCAAAAAGATGGTCTCGTGTATTATATTTTTCTCAAGTTGTCTTCCTTGCCTTAGTGATAGGTTATCCTAAGTATTTTTTCACACTTCTCTCCTCTGGACATAAAAATAAATATGGCTGTCTGTGCAAGTTTATCATCCTTCCTCTTCCCTATTCTCAAAAATCTTTATGTAAAAGATCCAAACAACTCCAAAATTTTGCTAGGGCCAGGCACACAGTATGAAACCATCCATCAGTTGTTCTGTATCTATGTTGTATCCTGAAAACAAAACAAATCCAAACGAAGCAAAAAAACACAGGGCATACCAGTGGGGTTTGACACTCAAGTAGTTTGATACTGCCTCTCTCCCTAATAAGAATGTATTTTATCCACAGCAATAATAAGGCATACCTTTTGTACTGTTACCAAATTCTCATTCTTTGTAAACCAACTCGTTATTAAGAAAATGAAAATAAAGCCCCCCTTTGTGGTCCTGCACCCACCACATACTCTTTTTTTATGAACCCTACCCAAAAGTGTCACTAGTCCTTTCAAAGAACAATTGCTGTCTTCTGTGTTAACTGGGATAGTGACCTCTGGCAAGTTGGGCTGAAACTGGGCTTTACCTGGTTAGTAGGTGTCCAGATTAACTCCTCCGAAGTCATATTCTCCAAAACCTGAAAAGAGGGAGTGGCCAAGGTTCTAAACTGAAGTGTCAATCCAGGGGCCTATCTGGAGTAACAGTGAGAAAGGCACACACGATCTTTCCTTTGTATTGAAAGTTTTTTCCTCCATTTTGTATTTGAAGTTTTATTAGTTATTAAAACATGGCATCCATACAAATAGACATTTTCTGGGTTTTCCAGTGGAAACAGCTGCTTACATTGCCTAATAACTGTCTAAACATGCTGCAGATGTTTCCACATGTTAGCTGAATATATGTATTCCCTTCACATAGGCAATCACGATGCATCTTATCCTAGGGAGACAATATGTGTTGCTATAAAGGAATACTTGAGTCAGGGTAATTTATAAAGAAAAGAGGTTTATTTTGGCTCATGGTTCTGCAGTCTGTACAAGAAGCATGATGCCAGCGTCTGCTTCTGGTGAGGGCCTCAGGAATCTTCCAATCACGGCAGAAGGTGAAAGGGGAGTCAGTGCATCACATGGTGAGAGCTGGGGCAATAGAGAGAGAGATGGGAGGTACCACACACTGTTATACAACCATATTCTCTCCTGAACTCGGAGTGAGAACTCACTCATTATCCAAAGGACAGCACCAAGCTATCATGAGGGATCTGCACCCATGACCTGAACACCTCATACTATGCCCCACTTTCAAAATTAGGAATTACATTTCAACATGAGATTTGGAGAAGACAAACATCCAAACCATACCTTACAGATATTGTTCAGGATGTCATAAAAAACCAGTCATACGGCTCTAAAACAGTTCAGGTTACATAAAAGTTAAAGTCTCAAGAGAGTGTAGATGAAGAAAGGCTTTGTAAGAATTTTAAAATGCGTGTTTTCTCTCTAAGATCAGGAACAAGACAAAGATGTCTACTCTAGCCACTTCTCAACATTATGCTAGAGGTTCTATACAGGGCAATTAGGCAAGAGAAAGAAATAAAAGGAATCTAGATTGGAAAAACAGAAGTAAAACTATGTTTCACAAATGATATAATCTTGCTTAAGAAATCCTAAGAAATCTACTAAACATATTAGAACTAATGAGTTTAGCAAAGCTGCAGGACACAAGATCAATATACAAAAGTCAATTATATTTCTATACACTTGCAATGAGCCATTAAAAAATGAAACTAAGACAACAATTCCATTTCAAGTAGCATAAAAAATAATAAAATACTTATAAATAAGTTTAACAAAAAAAGTACAAAACTTATATTCGAAAACTTCAAAATATTGTAGGAAGAAATTAAAGAAGAATGAAAAAACCATCTCAAAATGAATCAAAGACCTAAATGTAAGAGCTAAAACAATACAACCCTTGGAAGAAAATTTAGGGAACATCTTCATGACCTTTGAGTTGGCATTGATTACTTCTATATGACGACAAAGCCACAAGCAATAAAAGAAAAAATAAATAAATTAGACTTCATAAAAATTAAAAACTTTGCTTCAAACTTTGCATCAAAGCACATTAACAAGAAAGTAAAAAGACAACCTATAAAATGGGGGAAACAATTTGCAAATCACAATCTGATAAGGGTCTAGTATTTAGAATATCCAATACACTCTTATAACCCAACATCAAAAGACAAATAATTAAAGTGTGGGCAAATACACTGAATATATATATTTCTGTAAAAAATAGAAGAATGGCCAATAAGCACATGAAAAGATGTTCAACATAATTACTTATTAGAGAAAAGCAAATCAAAACCATAATGAGATATCACGTCACATTCACTGAGATGGCTACTGAAAAAAAAAGAAATACGTGTTGATGAGGATGTGGAGAATTGGAATTCTTCTACATTGCTGGTGAGAATGTAAAATAGTCTGATGCTGTGGAGAAGAGTTTGGCAGTCCCTCAAAACGTTAAACATAGAATTGCCATATGACCAGCAACTCCACTTCTTGGTATATACCCCACAAAATCGAAACATACCTTCACATAATAACTTGTACACACAAAAGCACATAGTAGTCTATTCACAACAGCCAAAAGGTGTAAACAGCTCAAATGCTCCTCAGTGGATTAGTGTATAAACAAAATGTAGCATAGCCATACAGTCGAATACTACTGGGCCACAAAAAAGAATGAAGTATTGCTACATGCTATGACGTGAGTGAACTTTGAAAACATGTCAAGTGAAACAGGACAGTCACAGACATATTACATAATTTCATTTATATGAAAAGTACAGAATTAGGTAAATCAATATAGACAAATTGTATCAATGGTTGCTTAGAGCCTAGTCCGTGTTCGGGTGGGCCCATGGGTCAGCTGTTGGCTTTCCTGAGGAATCTGGGCGTGAGGGGCTCTGACTTTCCACTGGAGGAACAGGGCAGAAAGACAGTGACCACTGCATTTGGAGTGGACGGGACCTCGCCATTTTGTTGGACCAGAGGCTACATGCATTCCTGTGGATTTAGAACGCATTTCCTGTGGATTAGATGCAGGTCACAGAGGAGTGATAGCCAGCCCCCAGGGACCACCTAGAAGGGAGAAGTGATATCCACAAAGGGAGATTTGTGTGGAGTGGATCTGGGACGCCAAGGGAGATGGGCAGCTGGAAAAACCAAGTGCATTTCCTGCTTTGTCAGCCTCTTATGCATGAAGAAAAGGGTGTGCTTTCAACACCTACCAGCCCAGGGAGCATGAGGGCAACTGACAATGGGGCCAAACAAACCAGAAATTTCCATGCCTGCTTCCCCTCCTTTCTCTCCTGGTTACACCTCAGGAGGGGTCAGAGGTGGAGTCAGCATCTTAGCGGAGGAGAAAAGGAGGAGAAAAGCCAGACGAAAGAAATTGCTCACACCCCTCTCCCTGAAGGAAAAGGTCTGCCTGCAGCTTTGTCCCAGCTGGAGACACAGGGAAGGAGTCTCGTATGTGTATGACAATTGACTAGCTAAATTCTATATTGAAATAAGTATTTTCAGTTATCTAACTGGGAATGTGTGCTTGCTATTTAAAGTGACCACAGTACTTTTTATTACCTAAGAGGGCTTAACAAGGAAATAAATAAATAAATAAGAGTGTGGGGTATAGTGGGGGTGGGATAACCTAGAGTTTTAAAATTCTTTCTTCACTGAGCAGGTTTAAAGGGAAAAGGTAAACCCTTTGCATCCTCACTTAATTTTCTGAATTTGTTTAAAAGTTATTGGAGGCCAGGTGCAGTGGCTCACACCTGAAATTCCAGCACTTTAGGAGGCCAAAAGGTGGATGCATTGCTTGAGCCCAGGAGTTCAAGACCAGCCTGGGAAACATAGCAAAACCCCGTCTCTGCTTTAAAAAACAAAAACAGTTATTGGGATAGGGTAGGGAAACAATAAGCAAGGTAGGCTGCCTCGCTGCAGGGTCAGATTAAGAACAATGATGCCCTAAATACAGACAAACCATGTTGCCCCCCTCGAAACCATCCCTATGAACTTTACAAAATTAATCAGAGAAGAAGGAGGGGGAGAAATGAAAATAACCAAGCTTGCAGCACATCCAGCATTAATCACGAGGTCAGCTTATTCTCTCATGCTTTCTCATAGTTGTTTGTTGCCTACTGCCTCAAAACCACGTAGACCTTGTCAAAAGATTATAGTTTCCCTTAACTGCTCTGGAGATAACAACTTAAGCATTGTGAAACGTTAAGTTTTCTATCTGAGTTATTCTTTCAGGTCCTGCCTATCAGTGAAACTACTGTGTCAGCTGGTCTACAGGACCCCACAGGGTGCTGGCTCACCAAAGAATACATCCTGATGACTTCATCCACCTTACCCTGACCACTCAGTAACCTCAGTTTTCTAGCCCTTGCCCTCCAAGACTCCCTTAAAAATCCTAGCACAAGAGTCCTTGGGGGAAAAGGAGTTTCCTCTGGAAATGGAGATCCCTCTGAGGATTTTCCCAATCTCCTTGCTTGGTCACTCTGTATTCATTAAATTCTTTCTCTACTGCAAAACCTACCTGCTGAGTGCATTAGTTTGTTACTGAGTAGTGGAAATATGAATCTGGTGGTTCTGTAACACCCTTGGCCCTTCCGTTTCTTAAAATAAAGAGCTTAAGTGTTCCTTAAACAAATCAGCTGATGAGTTAAATGCTAGCCAGACCCAGTCAGCTTTCAGGAAGGCAAAACCCTCAGAGCATGAGACAGAAACAAATGCTATATCTGATACCACCTTCAAATCAAACTTTTAAACTTTAGTCACTCACCATGCCAAAGAGCACATTTGAAAAAATTTTAGATTAAATCTAAACGGCAAATAAAGACAATTTAAACCATGTTACTAACATCATATGACCAGTGAAAGACTTAAGGGCATGACAGCTGGGGGAAAGTTCTGTGGTGCCCTCTTCTCTTGGTGCCCTAAACACAAGCTTATTTTGCTTAATGGCTAGCCTGGGGATACTCCAGCAGGACACAGTGTGGGGAGCCACAGTGGCCCAGTGAGAGGTGTCAGAGCCTGTGCAGGGTGAGGATTCTGTTGATGCAGGAGGACAGCCTGGCATAGAATGCTGAAGCCTGACCAAGTGCAGAGGGTGTCTGAGCTGGGTGACAGCCTGGCCCACTGAAGTGGGTTGAGGAAAGCTTCTAAGCAAAGTTGTGCAACTCAGCAAAGATGTCAGTGTCCAACAGAGATGAGGAAGGTTGCCTTGGTCCGGGAGGTGTGGCCTGTGGCAGGGAATCAGAGCACGGGTAGGAAAGGAGGGCATCCACAAGGGGGCATCAGAGTGAGAGGTGTAGGCCTGGGAAAGGAATGAGAAGGATGTCTGGAAATGTCTGGAAGTGGCATACCAGGGGATTGACAGAGTAAATACAAACATTAAGACTAATAGGAGCTCACTGCTGGAAAAGAAAGTTAAAAATATGTAAAAGTAGAAAACTCAAAGAAACTCTGTGTTGGATTGGAATGGAAGTACTGGTGTAAATTCATAGGTATCCATAGAAAGATAAGTAAGTAGGTAGGTAGGTAGGTAGATATGTATGTATACACATATAGTCCCTAACTGTCTACCTAGCGGACCTGAGAGCAGAGGCCCCAGAAGCCATGAACACATCTACCACTGAGATCTTGGTTTCTAAATACGATTCTCAAACATTAAGAGGAACTAGAGCTTCTTAGAGTGAGGGCTGATTTCAGGGCGTGGTCAGGGAAAAACTCAAGATGACTCTGGAATACTGTTTCATGCCACAAAGTAAGAAAGTGCTCAAAGAATGATGAAGAACCTCCAACTGGCCAAAATTGAGATAAATTGAGCATCAAAGTAAACAAAAATAGTAATATATTATACATCATTAAATAAAGCAGATAATTATGAGCTTTACTAAAATAAATGTGAATAAATTGAAAGTCTGATGTAGGATGAAATATTTACGTAGTTCCAGAGTATGTAAATATTTACATATTTCCAAATTAACAAACTATTTGTTAATTTCAATGTGAGAAGGAGTAACTTTGCAGAGGCAAAACCTGATAGGCCCCACCTTAATTAAATGAAGAGCCAGAAATGGTACATATCAGCATCATATGACTCCTGGTATAATGACCTGAGAAGGACACAGGGACATCTTTGTGGTATCCCTAACCTGAATTTAATCATGTGAAAACATCAAAGAAACCTACACTGAGGAACTTCTACAAGATAGCCTGTACTCTTCAATCATGTCATCAAAGTCAACGAAAGACTAAGAACAATTCTAGAGTTAAAGAAACTAAAGAGACATGGCAACTAAATGCAACATGAGATTCTGAAGTGAATCTTTTGGCCAAAAAGAATATCACTGATACAACTGATGAAATGTGAATGAGGTCTCAGAATTACATGGTAGAAATGTATCAGCATTAGTTACTTGATGTTGATGGTTGTTTTGTGAAGTAGAAAAATGTCCTTGTTTGTAGGATACCCTAAACTGTGTGAGTGGTGTGGAGATGATGGTAAGGGCATCATGCTAGCAACTTACCCTCAAATGGTTAAGGAAAAAAAGCTCTTTGTGCTACTCTTAAAAACTTTACTGTACCTTGAGATTTTTTCAAGTTAAACAAATAGTGAAGGTAGGAGATAGAAAATAGAATTGCATTTTGATCACATCCCTTAAGTCATCTTTGTTCAACTCAATGGTTATAATGTTAACAATACTTCATCAGGGTATTTGGTAAACATCTGATTTAATACCCCAATAGATTAATAAAGCCCAGATCCATGGGTCTGGAAGATGGTGGAGAAGCTCTTACTCCTATTTATGTTCCGTCCACAACATTATTCACTCAAAGAATTCAGTCCAAGGAAAGCTTTGCTTCCCTCAAAGCAATGTTGTTGATATATTTTTATTAGACAAAGAACTTGTATTTTATTTTTTAATTGCATTTTCCATTTTATTTTTGATACTAAGAAGTTCAGAACTAAATATAATGCTCCATTGCCCCATCAAACTAATCCCAAGTTCCTTGTAATACTAACTTTCTTTGATCTAAAAAGTTTTAATATCAGGAATGGAAGTCTGGTTTTAATATTAAAAGTATATTTTACTAATAAATCACAACAAAGAAAAATATGCAATCATCTGAATAGAAGTTACAAACACATTTAACAAAACTCAATTTCTATTCTTGGTTTTTGATTTTCAATCTAAAAAAGAACAAAAAGACAATTCATTAACATAATTAAATGCCTATTTTAAATTGGCAGCCAATTTATTATTTAAGAATATGCCTAAAGGCTGTGCAATTAAAGCCATAAAGAATAAAGGAATCCCAATATTAGCCCATTATTATTATTATTTGCAGGTGAAGAGGATCATCTACTCCAAAACACAAGAATCTATTATTCAAAACTATAGTAACAAGATAGCTTAGCAATAGTTTTTTCAGTTAAAAAATTAAATATATTCAAATGATATCTTTCCAATATTCCTGAAAATACAATGAATAAAAATCAAATTCAGAAAATATAAGAAAACAACTTTAAGTTTTGTAAGAAATGCATAGGGAATGCAGGAAGCAAACTAATACTCGACTAAGGAAAACCTTAAGCCAAGTTCAGCAGTGGTAGTCTTATTATACTCTTATATCAATATTATTGAGTACTATTGATATTGAATATTGATATTGAGTACTATTATAACTACCAACTTCTCCCCAGTTAATTTATTGCAATTCAGTGCAACTCTGAAAACACTGCTATAGGTATTTTTAAATATGGTCCACTGATTATAAACTTTTCTGGAAGAATAAACAGCTGATACTAGAAAGTAATACTTTCAAAAGTGAAAATGATGTGTTTTTTGACCTGCCTGATATTTACATATATTAAAATTTAGACCACTGAATATATTGTATAATAGGTCTAGTAACAGATATTAAACTAAATATTAAGCCCAGAAATAGACATAAATATAGAGAGATTTCTTTTACTAAAAGTTGATATTTTAAGTCAGAGAGGAAAATGCAAATTATTTTTTAAAAAACAACGTTGGTAAAATTCAAACACTTGAAAAACAAACCCAAATCTTCACTTAAGCCATGCAATAAAAGTCTACAAATGAACTAAAGACTATGAATTGTCTAGAAGGAAACATTCACTCTTCTTTCTCTCCTTTTTGGCTCTGTGTGAGCTCACACCTTCTGGATGACTCCAAAGCCACTGAATACTTTAATTGGTTAACACAGAAAATTTTAAAGGCCTGCAGGAAGTTAAAATACTATCACAGTCCTGAAATTCTTTCCTGCCCATTGCCCATGTGGCTGTGATGATGTCTGAAGGAGAAATAGGCCTGTGAAGTGACTGAGTCCACTTGCAGGTGCAAAGGTGGAGGGAACACTTCCTGCTACTCACATGGCTTCATTCTCTGTCTCTGCCTTCAAGGAATAGAACTGTACAGTCCATTTCTCTTTACAGACCCAAACACATTCACCTAAATCTACTGTTAAAAATCTATTTACATAGTGAACAATTGTGAATCCTTCAAGCCAATTCTTCAAGATGGATCCCAGATGGCCAACTGGGTCTAAGTTTAAAATACAGCCAAGAAGCGATTTTCTGACCAGGTAGGAGTCACACAAATACTCTCAGTTCCCTGAAAACCTGCATCTTTTTATATTTGGGACTTCCAGCATTCACCTGAACCAACCAATCAGAGCTCAGCAGCCTCAGTCAATTAGTCAGGGTTCATCTGTATTGACCAACCAGAACTCACTTTTGTCAACCAATCAGAAACCATCTACACTCACCAATCACAACTAAACGTGTTTCAATCTTTTGTATACAGAAATGAACCTGATTAAAAACCTAGGTGGGGCCTGACACGATGACTCACGCCTGTAATCCCAGCACTTTGGTAGGCCAAGGCAGGTGAATCACTTGAGGTGAGGAGTTCGAGACCAGTCTGGCCAACATGGTGAAATCCCCGTCTCTACTAAAAATACAAAAACTAGCCAGGCGTGGTGGCAGGCACCTGTAACGCCAGCTACTCGCGAAACAGGTGAAGGTTGCAGTGAGCTGAGATCCTGCCACTGCACTCCAGCTTGAGCAACAGATCAAGACTCTGTCTCCAAAAAAACAAAACCTGGGCAGGAGGGAATCTTTGCTATAAAAACAGACTGGCTTGGTGTGGTGGCTCAGTCTTAAATCTCAAAACTTTGAGAGACCAAGATAGGGGACTGCTTGAGGCTGAAAGTTTGTGACCAGCCTGGGAAACATACAAGATCCCATTTCTATCTAAATAATATTAAAAAAAAAAAAAAAAAAATAGCAGGGCGTGATGGCGTTTGCCTATAGTCCCAGCTACTCAGGAGATTGAGGTGGGAGGATCACTTGAGCCCAGAATTTAAAGGCTGCAATGAACTGTGATGGTATCACTGCACTCCAGCCTGGTAACAGAGCAAGATTGTCTCAAAAACAAAACAAAACAGAAAACTGAGCCTTCCCTTTGTTCTCTGGAATCTGCCTTCATTTTGTACCCTGGCTTTCCTCTCCTCCGTTTGCAAACTGTTCACCAGAATAAAGTCTCTTTCCTCCAAATTCCTATTCAGAAAACTTTTGTTCACATTCTTGGCATCAAAAGTGAGATTTGAAGTCCTGTCCTGAACCAAACCATCGGTGGTATGTGCCTGCAAGAGCCCCTTGAACTCAGTTGTCTTCTCAGTGTTGCCAGAGGGGAGAGAAGGGTTGGGTAAGTCCTCTCAAATTCAGACCTCCCACGCTTTGGTTGAAGTCTTGGAGACTGTTCTTTCCCTACTGTAGTCCCCTCCATCTGGACTCCAGAGAGGACTTATTACCTGTGGCCCCAGTTCGGAGGAGGGGGACAGTTTCCTAGCCTTAGTAATTCCCTCCATCCAGACCCCAGAGGGGACATTCCCTTTGGCCCCAGGTTTAGTGGGAGATCTTTCCAATTTCAACCAGTTTCCTCCATCCAGACGCCTAACAGGACATTCCCTGTTGGCTCCAGGTTTGCTGGGGGCTTTTCAAGTTGCCTGGCTCTGACCATCCAACTCTAGAGGAGACTTTCCCAACTGGCCCTGGGTTTTGTTAGGACTTGGCCTGTCTGTAAGGTTTTGTGGGGATGCTGGCACTATGGGTACTGGAAGGGATGACTTCATCACGTTGGTGCAATGAGTAGCCCGTGTTATAAGTTTTTCCCGGCTGATCAGCCACTTCTTGGGACTCCAGCTGGTTTTATAAGCAAAAATTATGGTACAATGAGTTGTAATTGGCTAGGTCTCTGAACAAAAATTACCCACGATAAGCTCTAATTTTGTTGGCCAAAATAGGACTCTTTTGAAATTCTGAAACGTGCCTATCTGTGCACACAAAGAAAAAGCGAACCTCTCAGAGACAATGGGAAGCCTTTATCAATTGGCACTTTAAAAGTTGTAAACAGAATCAAGAGGCTACCATTGCCTTTCTTACAGAAAATAATTCCAAATTGAGTGAGTGCCTTAATTAAATGTAAAGTGAGATTAGCACTTCCGAGACTGAAACTAAAGCTGCAAAAAATCCTCTGGAAAAACTTTATTCCACTGGGCCCCCTTTCCTGTTGGTCTGCCTGTCTTCTGCACCTTTTCTTTTTTTTTTTTAAACACCTCTGCTTTATCTTTCATTCATTCCTTCCTCTTTTACTTGTTCACCTGGTTATTTGGAAAAGTTTCTAAATTTTCTCTTGGACTCATTACGTGTTTTCATTGCATGTTTTCTTGTCAAATCTTGTCATGTGTTCCTGTGATTTTGTGTTGCTTAAGCATTCATTTTTTGTATGCCTGTAACACAACCAGACAACTTCTTGGAAAAGCTTGAGTTTTCCCTTTGCTTGAGATGTACATTTCCTACCCTATTTTCTCTAAATTTTGATAAGGGCTTCAGCCATGTGGAACAGATAAATTTCAACCTGTTCCACTTACAGAGATGCAATTTGAATCCAACTGTCCGTTTAAACTAATGAGTTTTACCTGATTCATGGCTAGAGTTTTAAAATTAAAGCTACACAGTCTTTGTGTTTGCCTGTATTTTTGTGCATATGTTTGTATGTGTCTGTTTGTATGTTGTCTACAGTACCAAATTGGCTTATAACTAAATGAGTACTCATAAATTAAGCAAATAAGGCCAAATATTTTCCAAGTTCATGTGACTTAGTAATCTTCTGATGAATGGGGCTAATCTAAAATGGTTGGTTTGATGGACATGGCTGTGTTTTCTGAGTTATCAACAAAATAGGCATTTATTTAACTTTGAGATTCTTACTTTTATGACACTTGGATGGCAGGCAGTAATGTAAAATTGGTTGATAGAAAATTTAGCTTGAGATGATGGCTAGATTTGTCTGATATCTCGTGATATTTTCCAGGCATAATTATTAAGAATGAATGGTTAGGGTAGATGTGCATCGGATAAAAGTTTGTAAATGAACTTTTGATAATGGTTATGTTTTATAATATGTTTCCTTGGGAAGGTTTCTCAAATCTGTTTGGTAACTATACCCTTAGAGTTTTGCTAAGCCAAATTAAATGACGGATGTTCATTGAATGTCTGGATCATTTCCAGATAAAATACCATGCTGAGACACTGGTTGCTGAATCTGAGTTGAGGCTCAGATGCTTTTGGCTTCTTATTTCAGAGGAATAAAATTATTTGGTTTAAAGAGTTGCTCTGTTAGAAAACCCATGATCTGGACATGGTAAAATATGTATTCATGGATTACTGGTATGTGATTGATAGTTAAAAGTTGCTTACTTCCTAGGTTTTCACTGAAATTAGAGTTGCTAAGAGTTAACATTGTAATTAATGTGTGTGATTAAACTACTAATGATGAGAAAGACAATTCTGTCTCCAATTGTATGAGGAGAATACAATGTATTTTTGGTGAGGAAGTTTAAAGGAAAAAAATAACTTTATATAGGAAAGAATTTTGTTTGGTAAATTTTTGTCTTAGAGTAAAATGAGTGGTTATTTAAGAAAGAAGAAGTATAGAACAAAGCAGAAATTTCAAGCATTTCATAAATAGTCTAAGTAAGTCTTAAGGTTTATGAAAACACAGTTTATAAAAGGAATTTTCTCTGTGATCAGATTACCTATGATTGGAAGCAAATCTTTTATGGGTTTTTCTAGGGATTGAACTTTGATGTTAAAAACACACTGACACAGAACTTAAAAACTTGGTCCCCTGTGTTAGAACAAGGCTTTCTGAAAATATTAATTTGCTCTCAGTAAAATTGCAAGAAGGTTTGATTTTAATTATGAAATCTGTTTAACAGCCATCCTCTAAACTACAAATAGTTTCTATTCCTGTCACATTTCTTCCTGATAACTGTCTAGTTTCTCTAATTTCAGGTTCTTCCTTCTTTTGACCCTGAAAAATGTATATCTCTTTGTTTGGCTGTTGTCATGACTCTCCAACCTTTTCATCAGTTCCTGTAACTTCTTCTGGTTCCAATCGTGCTGTTATGGACTGATGCTAAAGAGTTTATTTTGAAGGTCTAGAATAGCAGTGTTTTACCCTTGTACAACTTATTTTGGCTTGGCTTTTCTTGATATGCCTGAATTATTTCATGTAACTGGGATATCCCATGCTGTTTCTAAGAGCAACGCATTCCTCTGCTCAAAGTACTAGTTTTCTTGTTTACATTCCTCTATAATATAGTATACTCTCATAGTCCTGGAAACATTCTTCTTGTGCCCGATTAAATTTAAGTGACCTTTTTTAAAGTCAGGTTTAACACCCAAGTTATCTAAATAGGTTTTCTGTAAGGAGAAGCAATCATGTTACAGCAGGTTTTTTTCTTTGCCTTTTAGGTAACTGACCAAGGAAACAAAAATTGTGGGTTTTACCAAAATAAGTTCCAATGCTTCATGTTGTCCTTACTAGATTTTTGATTACTTAGGAAAATTGAGCTTTAAAATGATTAAGGTTTTTACATCCATGGAACTTTCTCTGTTGCTTTTGAAGTCTATTGATTATCACTCCAGTTAGATGAATAAATATTATCTCATCATGACCTATGATTCTGTTTCATCAAGTATCTTGAAACTTTTGATATCTTTGGTGGGTTTCCTCAGCATCAAAATCCTAAATTAAGTCTTTTTGATCTTGTAGACATAGTAAATGATTAGGCTTATAAATCATAGAGAAACATTGTCAAAAAAAGAAATGTTCAACTTTCTTTAACTTATAGTTGTGTAAATG
This sequence comes from Papio anubis, assembly GCF_008728515.1. Classification (NCBI taxonomy): domain Eukaryota; kingdom Metazoa; phylum Chordata; class Mammalia; order Primates; family Cercopithecidae; genus Papio; species Papio anubis. Next base: position 25,834,634 of record NC_044981.1, read on the forward strand.
TGTTATTAAAATATGTTCCAAAACTGTATGAGATTCCTAAAATTCTGGTTTGTCATGGTATGTGTTATCATTCACGATTATGATTATTATGCTAAATGGTAGTATGCCACAGAAATACCCAGATTCCTTTGTCAATTGTAAACTCCCATCAGATCTTTGACCATGGCTGTTTGGGGATTTTGTCATTCACAGTTAATGTTTTAAATTCTTTGGAGCTCGGCACAGTGGCTCACACCTGTAATCCCAACACAAGCTGAGGCTGGAGGATCACTTGAGCCCAGGTGTTTGAGACCAGCCTGGGCAACAAAGTGAGACCCTGTCTCTACAAAAAATACAAAAAATTAACTGGACACGTTGGTGCAGGCCTGTTGTCCCAGCTACTTGGGAGGTTGGGCTGGGAGGATTGCGTGAGCCCTGGGAGGTCAAAGCTGCAGTGAGCCATGATCTCGCCACTGCACTGCAACCTGGGTAACAGAGGGAGACCCTGTCTCAAAACTAAAAAAAAAAAAAATAATAATAATAATAAAAATAAATTATTCTTTGGTAGCATTTTCAATTGGCTTTAGTTCAGAATTGCTTTTCGTGAAACTGTTAATCAAGATCAAGCAAAACAAATTACCTGAAATTAAATAACTGATAAGGATAATTTTTAATGACTTTTACTTAAAACATTGTTGGTTCTTTACTTATATGTTTTGTTTTTCATATTCAAGGAAATTTTCTTTCATCAGCTATCTATAGTTTTCATTAATTTGGTAAAATATTCTTTTTTGAACAAAAGAGGAAGCATTTGCTTTTACTCTCTACTTGAGTCTTTCAAAACTCAGAAACTGTGAGTATTCTGGTTTCATTTATCTGAGTTTAATAAAATTTTCTCCCTCTTTATAAATAGTATACAATTGGAAACATTAGTTTTATTACCAAAGTTTTAACTGAAATGTCATATTTAAGAATGTACATAAATGCTTGGCTTCAAGAGTTACCAGCCTTACAGTGAATGAGTAAATGTTCCTGGCAGGCCCAAGAACTCTAAGATTGTAAGTAAAATCTAAATCCTAGCTTGGTTTGACTTCCTAGCCTCAAGAGGTTCTAAAATCTGAGGTTTTCTGTGTGATTAATGTGGAGAGAAAATGTTATGCTTCTAAGTAAAACTAAAGTATACCTGTTATTAGCCCTGTGTATTGTTTTCAAGTTCTTGCTGTCTGCCTGTAGAATACAGTAGTTATTTTACCCTAATTTCCTCCAATATTTGGCTAAAACTAAATCCCAATAAAGTCCCCTGGCACTCTTCCTCCAATCAAGGAATGCTCTGGGACATTCAGGGGATTTCTCCTTCTTAAAATTAACTGGCTAGAGGAATTATATATCAGAATTGGGGACAAACTAGTTAGAGCACTGGCCAACACTGGGGCTGCTCCATCTATCCTTAGCGTTGGCATGCTCTCAATGTCCCCTTTCTGTAGTTCTGAACTCATTCAGATGGCTGGGCTGAGCCTATCATGGTCCCTAAATCTTTGCCTATCCCCTTCCAACTAAGACCCTTTACTGGCAGTCATTGTTTTTCAGTTGTCCTATTGGCCTCTCTATACCTCCTAGGAAGAGGCTTAGAAACCTGCTAGACCCGTATTTCTTTCTCTCAAAGAGAGGAAATAATGTTTGAGCTATCCTCACCAGGAGACTTTGCCACAGAAAAAGCTTTTACTCCAATTACCATCTGTGTAGTTAACCTCACAATGCTATCCATCCTGCTCTCCAGGAGCTGCCTGAGAGTCTTAGGCCACAATCCAATACTGATGTTGGTCACACACATTCAGCACCTCTGATCAAGATTCAGGTAAACCATAATAAGCCCCTCCCCAGTGTTAAGCTATACACCCTGAATCTGAGGCCCAGGCTCGTATATAGACCATAATGGACAACCTTCTATGAAAGAAACTTGTCCTTTGCACCAGGCTTTACAATACTCCTATTGTCTCCATCTGTAAACCCAACAGTAGAGGACAGCAATCTTTCCAGTATCTTAGGGCTATCAATAACATAGTCATTCCTCAACACCCAGTAATTCCTGACTAAGCCAATACTTTTCAGCTATTGACCTTTGTAGTGCCTTCTTCAGTATACTGGTACATCCTGATAGCCAGTACCTTTCCCACGGGTTTCCAAGTCTGTCAGTTTGATCATCCACTCTGTTATTACCTAAGACTAGCACTTGGTTTGACCACATTCTCTCCTCTCTCTCGCCTGTAAATGGGTCTTTGAATTTTCATAACCTCTCAGGAAATTGTGTTCCCACAAAGGCTATGTTTTTGCCTCCAGTTACCATAGTCAAGAATTTTCCTATCCCTGTCTCAGGACATGAACAAATGCAGGCATTTGCTTTCTGGATCAAATCATTGCTCCCAACACAATTATTAAAACCCCTAGAAGCATCATTGTTGCATCCCAAGTGTAAAAGAGCTCTATCAGTAATTGATGACTACCCTGATGACAAGCCCTCAGATTAGAAAAATGACAGTGTGGACACTCTCAAGGATGTATTTTACCTGGGAAGGCGAACCCTAATGAAGGAGCTAGATTAGGAAGGTTTTTGGGATCCTGGTTTGGACTAGGTTCTGCTTGGAATGAATATATGAAGAGAAACTTTTCTTGCACTGTTTACAGAATTGCCCACTCCAGTGCCTGAGCAATAAGGGCATAACAGATCCCGAGACTCCCTTGCTCGTGTGGTCCTAGACAATCACATTACTTTAGACTATCTTCTCACTGCACAAGATGGTGTTTGGGCTGTCACTAACACTTTCATCTGTACCTGGGCAAATACTTCCAGTCAGGCTGAATTCGAAACATCCAAGATCCTCAAATCTTTGAAAAGCACATCTTCATAAAGCCTACTGGCTGGAATGACTGGGTGAAATTTCCAATTTCTAGATCTTTCTAGCCAGCTTCCCTCAGGATAGGATCTATTTACTGTGCTCTATTTACAAGTCTTAATGATCTTCCACATATTTGGGGTATACATTTGACTCCCCTTTAAAATTGTTCTAGCCTGTTTTAACAACTGTCTGCAAAAGACCCCCATCAGGATCATGCTGACCCAGCATCCTTCAGTTGCATAAAGGAACTGGATGAGAACCTGAGCATGAACCTTTGCTATAAAACCAGAGCCTTCCTTTTGATCTCTGAAACATTTCAATTTAATGTGGACAAAATCCTACCCCATCCTCCTCGCTGTCAACACTTCCAATCTCAGTAATAAACACTCTTTAGTTGCTAAAGCCAAAAATCTAGGTCCTATCTTTGTTTCTTCTCTTCCTGCATAGTTCACAATCTCCCTGCCTTGTCTGGCCTGCTCTTCCTCCAGAACTCATCTGAATCTGGCTGCTTCTCACCATATCCCCTGCCTACATCATAGTCTGCGTGGCCAACATCTCTCACTTGAACCTCTGAAACAGCCTCTGTCCTGGTCTCCATGCATCTACTCTTGTTTTCCTAAAGTCCTTTCTCTAGAAGGTGGCGAAAATGATCTTTATAAATCATTGATCAGGAAAGTCACTCGTCTCAAAAGTATCCAATGGATTTGATTATAGACAGAACTGGATGCAAACCAAGCTTTTGCCATGACCTGGAAGCACTACATTTACCACTTAACCTCAACCACTTACACAGTTTATCTCTCTTTATTCACAAGATTCCAATCACGCTGCCCTTCGTTCTCCCTCTTAGGAATACTGAGCTCACTCCCATCCCAGATTACTTTTCTTGGTTATTTTTTATGCTTGGAATACTCTTTCCCAGAGTATGTAAATTCACAGACCCTAGATTAAGAATCCCTTCTTTCTGATACTCATTCAGACAGTAAAGAAATACATTTAAGCACTTTTACAGGTGCTGGGATAGAACAGTGAGAGCTGGGTTCAAGTGAGAACAAATTTTGCCCAGTAGGTGACATTTGTGTTGAGACTTCAGTGATGCGAAAGAGGCACATTATTGTTCATCCTTGGAATACTCACTGACCTCCAGCAAAAACAGCCCTCCTGAACATGCTCTATCGTGTTACCCTATTTCATGTTCTTTTTAGTATATCAGTGCGTGGAATTATCCTGTTTAAATATAGCTATTTGTTTCCCCCTATCAAAACGTGAAGCTCTTTTAGGCACTGAAGTCCTGACGATGTTGCTCACTGCTCTATCCCAGCACCTACAAAAGTGCTTAAATACGTTTATTTACTGTCTGAATGAATACTAGATAGCAGGGATTCTTAATCTAGGGTCTATGAATTTACATAGAGAAAATTTACATTTTTATTTCCTTAACATTTGACTAAAATTTAACATTTCCTTCCATTATGAACGTAGGCAATACATCACAACAGTGGTCATACTGAGGACTTAAATATCAATAAAAATCACAGGTATTTTCCTATGACAATACAATTGTGAACCGTGAAAGAACAAATCCTTCAAGTTGGATGCTGATTGGCTAAATGGGCTTAAAATCAAAATAGAGCCCAGCAGTCATTTGCTGGCTAGAGGTCACACATGCACTTTGAGTTTTCATAAGACCCACACACCTTCTAAGTTAATAGCTTAGTTCATAGCTGCTTGTTCCTGTTTATATGCCTGAACCAACAAATAGACTGTGGCCTGAGTTGACAAATCAGAATTCAGCAAGTGTCAACCTCTCAGAACCAAGTAAATCTGAATCATGCATGTGCCTAAGTGGACCTGAGTGGGAACCTGGGAGGCAACTTTCTCTATAAACGATAAACTCTCTTTTTGTTCTTTAGACTGCACCTTAAATCTGTCTCTCCCTAGTTCACAAACTGTTCACTGGGATAGCCTCTTTCCTCTAAATTTCTTTTCAGAGAACTTTTATTCAGACAATGATTACTAATATCTCAAAATACTTTGTTTTGTTCAATATTATTTTAAAACTAAAGCACTAATAATAATCATGTTATCATAAACATGCTTTTTAGTATCTTGATAACTATTTCAACATAATTAGTCTCCTTTAGAATCCTCCACATTATATTCTGAGTTGTGGTTTATTACACAAAAGAGATTGAGAAGCCCTGCTGTAAAGGAACTACCACAAGCAAAATGCATGCCCCTTATTCATCTATTGTCCCTGGGATCCACTGAAATAAATTTAAAGAAACAAAAATAGAACATTACAAAACCTAGAGAACTACCTCATACCCAAATCAACAAGGACTATTAGCTATAATAAATTCAGAATACTGAGGGCCAAAATAAAGGGTGACATTGGAAATCAGCTCACAGCTGTCTACTAAACTCACGATCTCGGTACATTCAGAGGGAAGACAGTGGTGGAAACAGCAGTTCCAGGACTGTGAAGCGACTTCCTCCTGGGTAAGGCTGGGTAGGAGGCAGGGCATCTGGGAATCAATGGACCTTTGCAATCCTGGTGCGCCAGGCACATTGGCAATGGCTTCTAGGCTACAGGAGAAATGCAAGGCCATGATTCTGCCTTTTCTTATTTTCTTCCAGCCTCTAAAATTACAAGGCAAAGTTGTAAGGTAACCAGCTTTGCAGCAATGTGTCAGTTTGAGAATGACAGGTAAAATACTGCTGATTCCACAAACAAAATGCCTGTGTGCTGCTGAATGACTGACAGCCCTGAAGATACAGGCTGTTGAAGAAACAACCATCAGCACAGCAACACAAACAGCAAGGCCCAGAATACCTCCTGCACTATGGCACTATTCATACTGGTGTTCCCAGAGCCCCTCTGCCATTTAGCCTAATATCTAAAATGAGAATTTAAAACCTCCACTGCCAGCCTGATGGAAAGATGCCAAGGGCAACCAGATAAACAGAAAGGAGAATGGAGGAAATTCTACCCACATCATCTTTGGGGAATTACAGGCTTACGTAGAATTAGCCTGAACCAAAGAAAAATAATTAGAAACATTGAATGTGTTTGATATTTTGGAAGGAGAAAAAAAGCAGAAAAAGAATATAGCATGTAAATGGAAAAAATGAACACATTTTCAAAGAAGAGTTAGAGAGCATAAGCACAATCAAAATTTAAAATATTCTACAAATCTAAATTACTAGAGGCCGGCAAGGAGGCAGGAGGAGGAGAAGGACCAAAAAGATAAGGAGGATTTTTTCAAGGGAATAGAAAATAAGATGCTAGAAAATGAAGTATATTTGTAATGACAATAAACGCAGTTGGACTGAAGTCATCTATACAAAGGAGACGGCTCTCAAAGTGGGTGAAATAATTGAACCCAGCTATATACCTTCTGTAAGAAAAACGTTAAATAAAATGACTCAGGAAGGTGGAATTTAAAGGCAATGCAAAAGTATTCCAGGGAATCTAAAATAAGCACACACCCACACCCACAATTTAAGGTTGTCATATCAATATCAGAAAGAAAATTAAAAGTAAAAATTATGAAATGGGAAGGATTCATAAATTTATAAAGTCAAAAGTAAATTTCAAATTAAGATATACTCATCAAAATCTTTTTGAAATTGTAACATCAGAATACAGTACTCAATAGTAACTGCCAAAGCAGACATAAAAAGAAAAATGGATAGAAATAATAATGGAAAACTTTGGTATAACTTTCAAATTTAATAGGTCAAATATATAAAAAACAAATAAGATTTATGGATTCTGAATAAAGTAAAGTGATTGTTCTCATAGCTGTGCCACACTCTGTGCCTTGGAAATAGAGGATAAACCTTTGCTAATGTCTATGGGATATTTTCTAGTGCTGTTATATGCTTATTTGTAAGGACAATCTCAGATATTTCTACATTAAAATATTCAGATAAGCTTTTGTATTTTTAAATTACTGGTTATATTCCATTCACTTAAACAAAATGTATTAACTAAGGCTGCATTGACAAACATGCTTAATTCCATATCCAGATTTTTGCCATTTCTAAATCAACAATCTTGAGTTATGCTTGCATCTTGGTAAATTTTTGTGAGTACACTATTATGGAAATTTTTAGTACTTGCAATACTGGATCAATTTAATACTGACTAAATTTCATTTTTGAGTGACACTATCAATTTTCCTCCTTTAGCTGGGTGTAGTGTTGCATGCCTATAGTCCCAGCTACCAGGGAGGCTGAGGCACGAGGATTACTTGAACCCATGGGATTGAAGCTACAGTAAATTATGATTGTGCCACTGTACTCCAGCCTGGGCAACACAGTGAGATCCTATTTTTTTAAAAAAAATTTCTTCAAACATCATTTGGATCATTTCTTCCAATAAATTTGTTAACTGGCTATTTTTGTTTAAGGTGAAAAATTTATTTATTAATATTAATATAATATTTATCAAAAAATTTTCCAGGATACTTACTGAATTCATTATTGTTTATATAGTTTTCCAGTCAACCCACTTGGATTTTCTAAGTAGATAACCATATCAGCTGCTCATAATGATAATTTTACCTTCTTTACCAATATGTGTTTTCCTCATTTCCTTGTCTCTCAGCCCCTCTCTCTTAACTGAGAACCTCATTGCTTATTGCACAGATGAGATGCCAACCTACATACTAACTCATCACATACACAACACTGCGTTCTCTCTGCCACTGTGGATAAGCTCTAGGTTTCTGCCCAAGGCCAACCCAAGTTGTGGTGCTTGAATTACATCCTTTCCGGATGAGTCAAGTACTTTTTAATTCTGTCATTGTGCCTTATCTCCTATATTGTGGAACCTCATTACTGAATTATACCATCACCTTATATGCTATTGCATCTATCTTCTCGGAAACAAACAAAAAACAAACAAAACGCTCCTTGGTTCTCCATCCCTCTACAGCTACCACACCTCTTCTCTGATTTCATTTATAGGAATGCCTATCCTGACTGTCTCAGTTTCCTCAGCCCATATTCTCTCTCTCTTGATCTCTCTTTTCATGCTATAAAATAAAACACAGAGACACAGAAAATTGCACAAATATTTGGCTCAATGAATTATTATAGGATAAGTGTTTGTAATCACTAGCCTGGACATGAAAAATAGAATATTGCCAGGATTCCTGAAGTTCTTCAAATGCTCCCTCCCTAAAAGTAACAACTTCTTTGACATTTATAATAATCTATTTGTCTGTAGTTCTTTATAGGCTTATCACTCACATGTATACTTTTAAAGTGTTTCATTTTGCCAATATTTAAATATTTGTTTTGTCATTTAAGTTCTTTCTAATCTAGAGCATCCATTTCTACCCCCATTTTTGTTTTTTTCAGACGGAGTCTTGCTTTGTCGCCTAGGCTAAAGTGCAGTGATCTCGGCTCACTGCAACCTCTGCCTCCCAAGTGCAAGAGATTCTCCTGCCTCAGCCTCCCGAATAGCTGAGATTACAGGTGCCTGCCACTGCGCCTGGCTAATTTTTGTATTTTTAGTAGAGACGGGGTTTCACCATCTTGGCCAGGCTGGTCTTGAACTCCTGACCTCATGATCCACCTGCCTCGGCTTCCCTATTTTTCTTTATATGTAATTTATTTATTAAAGAACCTGAGCCTTTTGACCTATAAAATCTCCTACAGTTTAGATTTGCTAATGATACACTCGGATTTTGTCGAACATATTCTCTATTTTCTGTACTTCTTCCAAAATGGTAGCTGTATCCAAGGTTTGATGAGATTCAGCTTGATTTTCTTAGCAAGACATTAGTGGTGGTGTGTTCTTTCATCAGAAGGTGTACAATGTCTTCATGCCTGTCTTTTTGTGATACTAATGATCATTGAAATTCAACACCTGGATCTCTTAATTTATTGAGGGTTGCAAAATAAGGATATTCTACATCTATCAATTCTTATTTATGCATTAGCCAAAATTATTCTACAAAGAGACATTTCTCCTACCATTTATTTACCACTGATAGAGTTGACATAAGCAAAGCACAGTATCATACCTTGAACACACCTTAATGGACTGTTTGTCTCCATCATTCATTTGAAAATCATTTTAGTCAGGGTTACCTTTAAAGTTCCTCTTGCCTAACCCATTTGTAAATTCTTAGACCTTATATAATTTAATGTTTTGATATTATAGCACTTGCCAAAGGTCCTTGCTCCCAATCTTTTTCACTTCGAGTCTCCATTTTACAACTGTTCTTCCTACTTCGTTGAAGGCCCTTCCCAGTCTTTTTTGCAAACTTCTCTTTTTCATCCTCATCTTTTGATGTTAAAGAGTCCCAGCCTCCCAAATTTATATCTCCAGCCTTAGCATCCCACAGAGTCCCACAGCCATTTCCATCAGGATGTCTAATATTCTCAGGCTTAACATGGTCTCCTCTTCTCTAAACCTGCCCCTTATTCCTCCCCATCTGAGGAGTCATCCTTAATTCCTCTCTCTCCTGAATTCCCAGTTTCAAAAATTGTCCTTAATCTGATCACTTCTCACCTTCAGAGACGTGTGTGTTGTCTTTCTTTAGCCCAGTCCTGAATTTCTGCTTTAGCAACTATAAGGTAGAAAATTAGGCCAGTCACATTAATGGCTGCCATCAGGATGAAGGTTTTAAACCAGGCGGATTCTGGATCCTAAGGAATTAAAATTCAAAGTAATTGTAAATTATTGCTCTTGTTTTTTTGTTTTGTAACATTTAAAATGTAATGTTAAAAATAACGTAGACTCAATCACTTAACAAATATGGAAAAACACACTTATACATAGCCAAAAAAGTAAGCATTTTACTCTATAAAAATAATCAGTTTTATCTTTCTACTGTATACATGTTGTTTAAAATTCTATTTTCATCAGATATTAAGTTTACTAGTTTCTTATAGTTCAAAATTAACTGATTTTTTTCAATCTGATCTATTATTTCAAAGTTTTCTGCATCTTTTCAAGGTATCTTATGTAACCGACATATTATTGTATCATATAAGCCTATATAAATAAAGAATGTCTTCGTATTTTAATTGGCAAATTTAACATACTTTCATCTATCGTCACTATTATTTTGTTAAGATTTATTGCTCCCATATTATTTCGTATTTTCTATTGCAATGCTTTATTTTTTTTAAGTTTTGGATTCATTTTGAAGAGAATGAGTTTTATTCTACTGGTTTATAAAAGTTATCTGTATCACTCTTTAAACATTATTCTTCCGATGCATGCTCAAGTTGAAATAGCTATCTTGATAGGTAGATCAAAAGATATAGCTAGAGAGATTTAAGAATACATAGCTAAATGTATCTATTTATAGTAGATACATATTGAACTATATAAATTGAAAGAGATGCATACATTTTATCAACATTTATCTTTTTCATAATAGGGCTAATATTTGGCAGGCTCTCATTTCATTTTGGTCCTATCTTCCGTCTCCATACCCATCCCTATGCAAACAAACAGTTTGTATTTTGGCATTTATTTTTTTCTTTTCTTTCTTCTTCTTCTTCTTCTTTTTTTTTTTTTTTTTTTTTTGAAACAGGGTCTCACTCTGTATTGTAGCCTAGAGCTCAATGGCACAATCATGGTTCACTGCAGCCTCGAACTCCCAGACTCAGGTCATCTTCGCACCTCAGCCTCCTAGCTGGGACTACAGGCACGTGCCACCATGTGCAGTTAATGTTTTATTTTTGTTTTTTTTTTGTAGAGATGAGGTTTTGCCATGTTGTCCAGGCTGGTCTTGAACTCCTGGGTTCAAGCAATCCGCCCAACCTCGTCCTCCCAAAGTGTTGGGATTACAGGCATGACCCACTGCACCTGGCCCTGTTTTGGCATTTCTGGGTGCAGCAGACTAACATGGCACAAGTATACATATGTAACAAACCTGCATGTTATGCACATGTACCCTACAACTTAAAGTATAATAATAATAAATAAATTTAAAAAAAAAAAAAAACTTTTTATTATTGATTATTATGGATAGTCTTTCTTTTTTTTTTTTTCTTTTCTTTTATCCTTAATTTTAAGATAACGAAAATATAATCAAGATAATTGATACTATTATTTTCCACTCATTTTCTGATTACATCTCCTGTTGTTTTTTTTTTTAAATTCTCTAAATAGTTTATTTATTTCCCCTAAAGTGTGAGGCATTGTATGGTCTTGTATCCTTAAAAATAGTTTTCTTATGCCATTGTCCTCTTGCATCCTGTGTTGCTGCCAATTTTTGACTGTGCCTCAATGGGACTATTTTTATTTATTTAAATTTAAATTTAATTTAATTTAATTTAATTTAATTTATTTGAGACAGAGTCTCACTCTGTAGCCCAGGCTGGAGTGCAGTGGCTCAATCTCAGCTCACTGCAACCTCTGCCTCCCGGGTTCAAGCAATTCTCCTGCCTCAGCCTCCCAGGTAGCTGGGATTACAGGCATGTGCCACCACGTCTGGCTAATTTTTTGTATTTTTAGTAGAGATGGGGTTTCACCATGTTGTCCAGGCTGGTCTCAAACTCCTGACCTTAGATGATCCACCCGCCTCAGCCTCCCGAAGTGCTGGGATTACAGGTGTGAGCCACCGCACCTGGCCTGTTCTCATCATTTTTGAAGAAATTTGGGACTATTTTAAACAATGCTGCTATGAGAGGATTGTGAGAAAAATAGGATGTTTGATTAAATTTGAATTTCAGATAAATAATGAGTAACTTGGTAGTACAAGTATGTCCCATGAGTTTTGGTAATGAAGCAAAGTCCTGTATTATTTCTTGTTTATCTGAAAGTCAGATCTAACTGGGCAGTCTTCATCTTCTTGGGTTTTTTCTTTTTTTTTCAAAATCTGGCAACCTCATAGTATAAACGTTTTTTTTTTTTGTATATGTTCCTCAATGTGTATAGATTCATTTATCTTGGAGTGAAATTACTGAATCATAAAGATTGCATAACCTAAGCTTTACTAGGTAATATCTGTGCTCAGAAGTGTTGTACTAATTTACAATTCCAGCATTTGTTATTAATTTTGCTTTTCAGCACATCATTACTTACCCTTGGTATTATAGACCACCAATCTCGTGGGCGTGTAGTGTGAGCAAGTTGTGGTTTTTAATTTGTCTTTTACTATATGTATTAGCTATTTGGATTTCACCTTGTAAAGTGCCTACATCTTTTTTTTTTTCTCATTTTCTTATTGATTTGTAGTAACTGTGTATTTTTATTAAAAGCCCTTGGTTAGTTGTATGCGTTGCAAATATCTTTTCAAACTTGATGGTTACTTATTCTATTGTTGGTATATTTTGAGGAACAGAAGTTCTTAATTTTAATACAGTCAAATTTATTGTCTTGTTCTTTATGTTAGTACTTTTAGTGCCCTTTTTAAGAAATAATTCTGTCTATGAGATCATGAAAATATTCCTCTGAATTATATTCTAGAAACTTTATATTTTGCCTTCAATTTTGAGATGTGCAATCCACCTCTACTTCATATTTTTGTATGTTGAGATAAGTTAAATTTTATTTTTCTTCATAATGATATTCTTTTAGCCCAGTACCATTTTATAAGCCCTTTCTTTATGACAAAGGTGACACTGTTCTGTCATAAATTAAATGTCCATATATGTGGGATCTTTCTACACTCTTTCTTCAGTTCTATTGGTCTACTCGTGCCAATACCATAAGGTATTTATTTTCATAGCTTTGTAATGTATCTTAATATGAGGTAGAACAAATATTCCAGTTTGTCTTCTTCAAGATTCTCTTAGTTATTCTTGGCCCTTTGTGAACACATGTCAATTATGTAAAAGTCTTTTCAGTTTCCACAAAGTAACTTAGGGTTTTGATTGGGATTTCATTGAATCTACAGCTCATTCAGGGGAATGAGAAGATATTTTATAATTTTGAGTCTTTTAGTATATAAAAATGGCATCTCCCTCCATTTGCTGAGTTTTTAAAAAATTTCTTTCAAGTCTCTCTCTTATGGTTTTCTTTGTGGAGATCATATAAGTAATTCATTAAATTTATTCTTAGATATACGATTTTTATTATGGTGTTGAAAATAGTATCCTTTTTAAAATTTTTATTTTCACACTCTTTATTCAGGTATTTAGAAAACAATGTATATTTATAGATTTACTCTATAAATTCCAAAACCTACTTATTAATTCTAATAACTTATAAGTAGTGTTAGTCTTCTGATTTTTTTTGAATGCCACCTATAAAAATGTTAATGATATCTCTTCTTTTTTTCATATTTCTGTGTCTTATTTCATTCATTAGGACATAGTAAAAAGTTTAGTATTAATAAATAGTGACAGCAGGCATTTTTTTCATACTCCAATCTGAGAGAGAAATGTTCCATGTTGTATGTGTGTGTATGTGTATATATGTGTGTGTATATATATATGTGTGTTTGTGTGTATACATATTTATACACACACAATTCCCACAGCAAATATACATATATATGTATGTATATATACATACACATAGAAATAGGTGTATACATATTTCTCAGTGAATTGAATCATATATCTTTATGAAGTGATTGTCGTCATTTCTAGTAATACTTTTTGCCTTAAGGTGTCCTCTGAGATCAACATAGCCTCAGCAGCTTTTTAGCTAAAAATTGCGTGGAATGTTTTCTCTGTTAATTTCAACTTTTCTGTTGCTTTATATTTTATTATATATTTGTATGAAAGCAGCACAGAGTTAAGCTTCATTTCTTAATCCAATATGGCCGCCTTTTGCTTTTAGGTAGAGCTTTTAGCTTATTTAAAGTAGCTGCTGGCACGTCTAGTTTACCAAATTATTTTGATTGTTTTATATTTGCACCTCTTGTTCTATGTTGCTTTTTCTTTCCTTTTTTTGCCTTCTTTTAGATAAGGTATTTTTATCATTTCATTTTTGTCTTTATTACTTTGAAATTGATGTACTTTTTCTATTTTTTTAATTATTAGATTAGAAATTACAACACGTTTTCTTCATGTATCAAACTCTTAGTACTTTTATCCTCTGGTAAGACAGCATGAAGTCTTTCAAATACTTTGCTCCATTTATCTTCTCTTGACTTATTTACTCTTATTATTGCTTATTTTATACTTTGTATATAGTGTTTTTTAAACTCCACAGGGCATTACTTTTGTTTACCCAATAAAACAAATAGGTAAGTGGATTTGTCCGCTTATTTACCACTTTTGCTGATCTTCATTTTTTTTTCCTGCATCTCTAATTTTCTTTCTTTAAACCTAAAAACACTTAAACGTCCATTAGTGAATTGAATTCCCTGTTTTTGTTGGCTTGAAATATGTTGTCTTTCTTTTGGAAAATATTTTCACTGTTTACAAATTTAAGTTGGTAGTTATTTTCACTAAGCAGACTGAAGATGTAATTTTATTGTGTTCTGTCTTCCTTTCTTGAGTTTGAGAAGTCAGAGACCAGTCTATCTGTTGCTCATTTGGAGGCATTCTTTCTGATTCCTCTGATTGCTTGTATGACATTCTTTTTGTCTTTGCTTTTCTGCAATTTCTGGTTTCTTTTTATCCTACTTGTGATTACTAGGCTTCTTAAAGATGTGAATTTGTGTATTTCTGGAAAACTAGAAAACAATCATTTTCTCTTCATACATAGCCTCTGCCCTATTTTCTCTCTTCATCTTCTGGGACTCCAGTTAGTTGTATGTTGGTTTTTCTGACTGGATTACCCCATCTCATGCCATATATTCTGTATTTTTACCATTTTTTCTTCCTGGGATTCATTCTAGATAGATCCTGACAGGTCAAGAATAGAGTAGGTTATAGTATAGTAACCAATACCCTCAAGTCTCAATGGCTTTTAATGACAGAAATTTGGTTTTTTGTTTACACAAAAGGTACATAATGGGTTGGCTAGGAGTTATGCTCCATATCACCTGGATTTCTGGATCCTGGTTAGTAGCCTTGCAGTCATCCTTCTGAATAATACTAGTTGTTGCATCAAAGGGAAAGAATGGCCTCTTGGTTTCTAATGCTGCTTCTCAGAATTCACATGTATCACTTCCTCTCATATTTCATTGACCAAAATAACTTACAAGAATACATCTAACTTCAAAGAAGTGGGGAAATGCCCAAGAAGAGAACCAGAAAAGTTATTGCAGCTGCAATAATTGACTTCCCAGGCTTGCCTTCTGGTCACCAAATATTTGATTCACTCAAATTTCAAATGCTTAGAAGAGTATTCAGTTTTTCTCTCCTTTTAAAGCTGAGGCAGGGGCAGATGAGAACTGTCTAAGTTAACTTACTAGGCAGAGACAACTTTGAACAGTTCTAGAGTCACATTTCCTTCCACATCTTGGATGTTTGCAGAGAAATTAGCTCCACTAACAACTTTTGGAAGTCAGCTCTGCACACCTGAGTGAACTCAATGAAAGAATAAAGGCACTATGCTCAGAGGGAGGAAACAGACCATGGCCACCTGGTGCTCCCCATTTCTAATAAGGCCACTTCTCTGACCAGGGAGCTTCTATCGTTCTAGTGATGTTTTCTTCTGTTCTAATACCATAAATAGAGACATTGTGGTGGTGGAAGATTCCTCTTTATGGGAAATGTGGCCATGGTGGATGCAGACCATCTCTCCCTGTCCCAACTTTGGGATAAGGAGCATTTGGAGGAACTATCTACACACTACTATTCCTTTTGTTGAAAGCATTCCTCCAAATAAAGTTTATATGTGATCCACATGGTGCTAGTGGTAGGAAGGTGTAGTCCTTTGTAAGTACAGATTTATGCCAGCATTTCCATTCTGACTCTTCTTATTTGAGTGGCTTTAGGATATTATCTCTTATCTTCTGCTTGTTCATTATAACTGAAGACATAGATTACCCAGGATAGGCAAAGACCCAATGCAGCCAGTGGCTTCAGTGGTCATTTACCTCTCTGGAATCAAACTATTCTTTCATTTTTAATCTCTGAAGTGTTCTTTTGCTTTACTTTTTTTGCAGATGAGGCATGCATTTAAAATAACTGTTACAATTTGATAGGCCATTTTAAGTGTCCTTAACAGGAAAATTTCAGCTAACTTTGTCCATGACACTTGCAAAAACAGAAGTCTGCCTTCATCGTCAAACTTTGGTCAATCTTTAACTATATTTACTTGTGATTTTTCATTCTTTCTTTGAGAAAACTGTATCTTGTTACTTATATTACCACTCAGCCAGTCAAATACCTGTGCTGATCAATCCACATATTCATTATTAAAAATAAAAGAAGTCCACTTCTGTACCAATGGCCAATTACTAAAGAGTTCTCTACATATCTAATTGACAAATAATGAGATAGAAATTGTATTATTTGTAGATTTGGAGAGATGCCTGATTTGACCAAGTTTATTTTCATATGATGCAAAAACTCATAAGTCATCTCCTTCTGGCATCTTCTCTGCAATCTTTCCTGTGCATAATCTTTCTCTGTACAATTAATATCGGAAAAGTAACTACATGTCTGTATGTTTCTTACCTGCCTAAGGATCAATCCAGTCAAAGTGGAAGCAATTAGTCCTCCTAGCATTCCACTTAAAGTTGAACATGCTTTAATAAATCCAAAATATCTATACATAAAAGAATAATACACAAATGTAAAGTAGTACAAATACTGCAGGAAATGCCAACCTAATCAAATGAAATTTAAGAGAGATGATTGCTCATTTTGCAAATTCCTACTTCTCAAATTCCATTAAGATGTTAGAAAAAGTATATGAATATAGGCAACTTTCCAGTGTCACCACAGAGTCAGAAAGGCTGGCATTAGGAGTAAAGGATACAATGATATTAATAAAATGGGATTATATTTAGAGTGAAACCTAGTAGAATTAGAAAATATGTAAGTTCCATTGAGAAATTCAGAAGGCGATATGTTTTGGTAATGGGAACTGGTTTGGGGTTAATAAAAAATTGAAGGGCTTTGTTCACCTGGTTTACTCTCATAGGCCCAGAGCTACTGACCTCCAAAATTGTTTCCAGTACTCAGGCAAGGAAACCAGAAGCCTAGTTTACAAGCAACTATGATTGGCCAATCCTGGAAGCTCAAACCAATTCCGGCATGAAATGCGCTATAAAAGCAGTGAAACTGCAGCAAATGAATCCAAGTTACTGCGAATGGCATTATTTTGTTTGTTTTTATGGCTGAGTAGTATTCCATAATATATATATATAACCACATTTTCATTATCTACTTATTGTTTGATGGGGATTTAGGCTGGTTCCATATTTCTGCAGTTGCAAATTGTGCTGCTATAAGTGTCTTTTCCATATAATGACTTCTTTTCCTTTGGGTAGATACCCAGTAGTGGGATTGCTGGATCAAATGGTATTTCTACTTCTAGTTCTTTAAGGAATCTCCACACTGTCTTCCATAGTGGTTGTACTAGTTTACATTCCCACCAACAGTGTAAAGATGTTCCCTTTTCACCACACCCACGCCAACATCTATTATTATTTTGTTTTTTAATTATGGCCATTCTTGTAGGAGTAAGGTGGTATCACATTGTGGTTATGATATGCATTTCCCTGATAATTAGTGATGTGGAGCATTTTTTCATATGTTTGCCACCAAATGCCATATGTTTTCACTTATAAGTGGGAGCTAAGCTATGGGTATACAAAGGCATACAGAGTGATATAATGAACTGTGGAGACTCAGAGGGGGGAAAATGGGAGGAGGGGCAAGGGATAAAAAACCACATATTGGGTACAATGTACACTATTCCTATGATGGATACACTAAAATCTTAGACATCACCACTGTCAATTCATCCATGTAACCAAAAACCACTTGTATCCCAAAAGCCATTGAAATAAAAAGAATATTTTTTTAAAAAATTCAGAATTAACAAGGAACTCCAACTTAACAAAAACAAAATATAAATAACCACATTAAAAAAGTGGAAAAAGGACATAAGTAGCCATTTTCAAAAGAAGACATACAAATGGACAATAAGCATATAAAAAAACTTTCAACATCACTAATGCTCAGAGTAGTGCAAACTAAAACCATGATGAGATAGCATCTTATGCCAGTCAGAATTATTATTATTCAAGTCAAAAAACAACAGATGTTGATGAGGATGCACAGAAAAAGCAATGCTTATACACTGTTAGTGGAAACGTAAATTAGTACAACCTCTATGGAAAACAGTATGGAGATTTCTCAAAGAACTGCAAATAGAACTACCATTAGATCCTGCAATTCTGCTACTGGGTGTCTACTCAAAGGAAAAGATATTATTGTATCAAAAAGATATCTGCACTCATGTGTTTATTGCAATACTATTCACAATAGCAAAGATACCAACCTAAGTGTCCATCAACAGATGATTGGATGAGGAAAATGTGGTACATTTGCACAATGGAATACTACTCTGCCATAAAAAAGAATGAAATAATGTCTTTTTCAGCAACATCGAAGGAAATAGAGGCCCTTGTCTTAAGTAAAACAACTCAGAAACAGAAAACCAAATACTGCAAGTTCTCAGTTCTAAAGTAAGAACGAAATAACTTATACACATGGACAGAGTGTAGAATAACAGACATTAGAGACTTGGAAGAGTGGGAGGAGGGTGAGGGTTAAAAAATTACTTAATATGTATGATGTACATTATTCAGGTAATGGTTACCCTAAAAACCCAGACTTCACCACTACATAATATACCCACTTAACAAAATTGTATTTGCACACCTTAAATGCTTTTGAGAGCTTGGATTTAAGAAAGAAAAAGATTTTTAAAAACTCTCCCAGTTACAGTGACCTATCCACACACACACACACAAAATCAATGAAACAATCCCATATATAATAGTTACAAGAAAAAAATTCTTAAAATAAGTTTAACTGAATAGGTGAAAGACCACAATGAAAACTAAAACATTAGTGGAAGATATTGAAGAAGACACAAACAAATGTAAAGCTATCCTGTGCTTATGGATAGGAAGAATTAATGTTGTTAAAATGTCTGTGCAATTCAAAGCAATCTAAAGATTCAATGCAATCCTTATCAAAATTCCAATGACATTTTTCGCAGAAATAGAAAAACAATCTTACAATTTCTATGGAAGTACAAAAGGTCCTAAATAACCAAAGTAATCTTGAGCCAAAATAACAAAACTGGAGGCATCACACTATCTGACTTCAAAATATACTTCAAAGTTTTAATAATCAAAATCACATGATACTAGAATGAAAATAGATACATAGACCAATGGAGCAGAATAGAGAGTCCAGAAATAAATCCAACATTTAGGATGAATTGATTTTTGACAGAGGTGCCAAGAACACACCATGGAAGAAGGATGATCTCTTCAATAAATGCTGTTGGAACAACCGGGTATCCACATGCAGAAGAATGGAATTAGACTCATCTCATGCCACATATAAAAATCAACTCAAAATGGATTAAAGACTTAAACATAAGACCTGAAACTGTAAAACTACTAGAAGAAAACACAGGGGACAAGCTCTATGACTTTGACCTGGGCAATGATTTTTTGGTTAGGATCACAAAAGCACAAGCACTGAAAGCAAAGACAGACAAATGGGATTATATCAAACTAAACAGCTTCTGCACAGGAAAAGAAACAATCAACAGAGTGAAGAGACAACCTGAAGAATAGGAGAAAATATTTGCAGACTATACGTATAATAAGTGGTTAATATCCAAAGAATACTAGGAACTCAAACTCTATAACAAGAAAACAACCCAATTAAAAAATGGGCAAAGGACCTGAATAGTCATTTCTCAAAAAACAAAGATATACTATCAACAGGTGTATGAAAAGAATGCCCAACACCATTAATCATCAGGGAAATTCAAATTAAAACCACAATGAGATATCCCTCTACACCCATTTGAGTGTCTGTTATAAAAAATACAAAAGATAAGTGTTGGTGGGGATGTGGAAAAAAGGGGAAATTTGCATACCATTGGTGGGTATATAAATTAGTACAGCAGTTATGGAAAACAGTATGGATGTTGCTCAAAAAATTAAAAGTAGAACCACTATATGATCCAGCAATTTCACTCCTGAGTGTCTATCCAAAGGAAATGAAGTGAGAATGTCTAAAGAGATAACTGCACTACCATGTTCATTGCAGCATTATTCACAATAGCCAAGATATAGGATTAACCTAAGTGTCCATCAGCAGATGAACGGGATAACAAACATGTGATAATATACACAATGGGATACTATTCAGCCTAAAAATGAAGGATATCAAGTCATTTGTGACAACTTGAATGAACTTGGAGGACATTAATTTAAGTGAAATAAGTCAGACACAGAAAGGCAAACACTGCATGATCTTAGTTACATGTGGAATCTTACAAAATTGGACTCAGAAGTAGAGTAGAATAGTGATTACTAGGCACTGGGAGTGAGATGTTAGCCAAAAGATACCAAATTTTATTTATATATGAGGAATAAGCTTAAGAGATCTATTGCATAACAAAGTGACTATAGTATAAAACAACAGATTATATTCTTGAAAATTCCTAAGAGTAAATTTTGTGTTCCCACACACACACAAAAATGCTAAGTGTGTGAGGTAATGCATATGTTACTTTGCTCGATTTTAGCCATTCCACAAAGTATCCGTATTTTAAATCATCATGTTATACACAATAAATATGTACAACATTTATTTGTTAAAGGTTTAAAAAAAGTGTATAAACAAATCTTACCTGGGAGCGATATCCAAGCCATTTATAAGTACTCCACCCAAGCAAAAGCTGCCTGTTGCACTAACAAGTATTAGGAAAATGACAATGCCGTAGAAGCTGGAACTCAGGTAAGGCAGGCATACACCAAAGATTGCAGGAAGGAGAAATCCTGGGGAGTGATTCAGACAACATAGTTAGGTGCATCCTAAAGACAGGGGAGAAGTATCTCCCAAGTGCTTAAATGTTCTGGCTGTTGCTTACCTGCTGCTGTGAAGAGTTTCCGGACAGCAATTACGCTGAGAATATTCCTGGTCAGGAAGAAGTCTGATAACTGACCTACTAGGTTACCACAGATCCAAGCAAACAAATAGGGAAGGGAAGACAGAAACCCATTCTGAAGAGGAAACATTATTCTTGGAGTGAGTTTGATGGGTAAAGCAGTACTGACACACAGAGTAATCCCTATGCTAAAATTTATTATCTAAAATGAGTACTTTCATATAGGAAACCATCAATATACAATACCAGAATTACTGCTGGGATCACATTACCCAAAGGAAAGAGAAAAATAGCTTTGAGGTCAGTAATATTTATCATAACCTGTCAAATCTTCCAATTTCAGTATCATGAAACATAAAAGCACTGGATAATAGAGAAGGAAGACTACATCGGGAATGGGAAATACTGACCTTGAGGAAAATAATAAGAGAGGATAAAGATGACAATTACGGACATGCGTATGGTGCTTACACTGGACCAGCTGCTACTAATCCTCGCAACAACTTCAGGGTTTCATGAAGTATAAAATTGAGTCAGAGAGAGTTTATAAGACCTTACTGTTATGCTGGGCCCTAGGCTGGTTTACTAGAAGTTCATTACAGAACGCGGCAAGTGGTAAGCCCAGACAGACTCCATTTCTAAAGGAGTCTTGTCTTGTCTGGTTATTATGGTTTCGAATAATAGGAGTTTGCCCATATCAGTGATTCTCCAAGCCAGATGAGCAATGGGTATGCCAGTCCTTCCAAAGCAAGACTTGAGTCTTGGCTTCATAGCCCAGACTCATTGCTTTACCTTGGAGAGGATTGGTAAAAGCTTGGCAGAGTGACAGGGCCTGGCTAAGTGACTTTCATAGGAGGCCCCCAGTCTCTGTAGGGAATGGTGGTGTTGAGCCTTAAGTAATATACAAAGGGAGTCACACAGTAAATGGGAGATGGGGAATGTGTGGAAACACAGATGCATGTATGCTGCTGCTGGAGTGCCAGACACTTGTGTCTGCATTAACGCCTTCTGTTTTGGACAATGTTCATATAAAGAGCAGAAACAGTTAATTTCCAGGTGAGGAGCAGTAGCCAGACAGTGTGAGGAGTTGGCAAGAGCTGAGACTAGGGTCATTAGAGACAGAAAAATGTACACAGAATCTTTCATGAAGTTAAAAACAGAACAAATAGTATACTTACCTCTTTTATATTAACATGAAGCGTGGAGTTGATAAACAGTGGCGTGTATAGTGTCATGATGATATGTGACCAGAAAAAAGTAAAACTACCAATGGAAATAGCCCAGACTGGAAGCGATTTAAGCATAGCCTTGATAGGCAGAGATTGTCTACTTGAACTGACCTGGAAAGAAATTCATTAATAATTAGCACATTAGAACAAACTGGAACATGTTTAGTTTGGAGTAGAATCTTAGAGATGCCAATATGGAGAACTGTGCTCTACCTGCTGGACCAGGGAGGATGTGATGTATTCCTTTTCACTGATGCTTATACATGGGTGGTCCTTGGGGTCATCATAAAACAGAATGAACCAGAGAAGACATAGAGCACAGCCACAAGCACCTATCAAAGCAGGATAAGTTAGAATTGGAAGTTTCTGTTTGTAGTGGATCTCTTTCCCAAATTCGCATTTTTCAATGTATTAGTCTGAGAACCTGGACCTCCTGTTTCTTTTTTGAAACTTTGCAACAGGTCTTACGTTTTTCATAGTCCTCCTTTTATCCACAGGGACCTCTCCCTGCTAGAAATAGGGTAAGGCCTATGCCCTTTCCTGATCTCCTATCCTCTGCTCCCTCCACTCATGACATCTGGGCCTGCCTGCCCTCAGGCCCTCATCTTTTCAAATTCCTTATGTGTTCCATCATAAGAATATGGCACAGCTGAGCCTGCTCAGGGCTTGACAATTGCCCAGTTGTTTTGTTTTTGTGTTCATAATGTTTAAGTTCAGGGATACATGTGCAGGTTAGTTATATAGGTAAACTTGTGTCATAGGGGTTTATTGTACAGATTATTTCATCACCCAGGCATTAAGCCTAGTATCCATTAGTTATTTTTCCTGATCCTCTCCCTCTTCCCACCCTCTACCCAGTGGTAGAGGTTGTTCCCCTCAGTGTGTGTTGTTCCCCTCTATGTGTTCACGTGTTCTCATCATTTAGCTCCCACTTATAAATGAGAACATGCGCTATTTAGTTTTCTATTACTGTGTTAGTTTGCTAAGGAGAATGGCCCCCCAGTTCCATCCATTTCCCTGCAAAGGACATGATCTCATTCTTTTTATGGCTGCATAGTATTCAATAGTATATATGTACCACATTTTGTTTATCCCGTCTATCATTAATGGGCATTTAGGTTGACTCCATGTCTTTGCTATTATGACCCAGTTTTGACAGCTTAGCCTCAGCCATGTTCCTGAGATATAGCCCAGACTTCAGGGATTGTTGGAGTTCTATAAGAGTTTGACAAGTTATTTATATGAGTTTTTATATGAATAACTTGACTGTGAGGAATTCTCTGTTGGGACAGGAAGTATATAGTGCTCACCAGTCAGTCTTCCAGAAGACTTGCATTCATTTAACAAATATTAAGTGCCGATTATTTACCATGCACCTATTTTTAAGTACTGGGGATACAGCAATGAATAAAACAGACAAAAATCCCTGCCTTTATGGAGTTGACTTTGTAGTGGATAAAAAAGAAAAAAAATTATTTTATTCAATCAACTCCCCAAAAATTCATATAATACTGTTTATTATCTCTTTTTCAAAATGAGCAAACTGAGACTTGGAAAGATCAAATTATTTGTGGGACATAAATGTTAGTGAGTTGTAGTTTACCTGGAAGCATGAATTATATTGTTTAGGGAGAAACTACACCCCTAGATGGGGAGGCTGGGGTGCTGGAAATAAAAATACTATAATAGAAATAAAGAATGCCTTTGATACATCAGTAGACTAGACATGACCAAGAAAAAATCAGTGAGCTTGATAAAATGGCTACAGAAATTTCTAAAACTGAATTGCAAAGACAGAAAAAAGAACTAAAAAGACAGAATGGTCTGGGCGTGGTGGCTCACGCCTGTAATCCCAACACTTTGGAAGGCCTAGGCGGGCAGATCACCTGAGGTCAGGAGTTCATGACCAGCCTGGTCAACATGGTGAAACCCTGTTGCTTCTAAAAATACAAAAGAATTAGCTGGGCGTAGTGATGTGCCCCTGTAATCCCAGCTACTCAGGGGGTTGAGGCAGGAGAATCACTTAAATCACTTAAATCCAGGAGGCTGAGGTTGCGCTGAGCTGAGATAGTGCCATTGCACTCCAGGCTGGGTGACAAAAGCAAGACTCCATCTCACCAAAAAAAAAAAAAAAAAAAAGGAATACCTAAGAATTGTAGGACAATTATAAAAGCTGTAATATACATGTAACAAAAAAATACCACAAGGTATAATATACATGTAAAGAAACATACCGGAAGAAAGAAAGAAATAGAGAAAGAGAGAAAGAGAAAAAAAGGAAGAAAGAGAAAGAAAGGAAGAAAGAAAGAAAAAGCAAGGAAGGGAGGGAGGGAGGGAGGAAGGAAGGAAGGGAAGGAGGGAGGGAGGGAAGAAGGGAGGGAGGGGAAAGAAAAAAATGAGAAAAAATATTTAAAGCAATAATTACTGAGAATTTCTTAAAATTAATAATAAACTTCAAACCACAGATATAAGAAGCCCAGAGAATGCCAAGAAGAACAAATTTAAAAAAAAAGTTATAACCTGACATGTTGTAACCAAATGCCCCCAGTTTTTTAAGAAAAAGGGAATGAATTACTATTTTTTAAAAAATTTTCTCTTTTTTTCCCCTTTCCCCTTTTCCTCTTGCTTCTCATTTCCAATTTAGCCCTTCAGAAATGCAAATACAACGTTTCACCTTCTCCCCTCACCAGACATTCGCTATAGGAAAAATTCTCCTAACCATGTGCTTCAAGTCATAGCTCTCTTCCAGAGCTGACAGTCAATCTGCAGACCAAATTGCCAGGGAACTTTCATCTCTAGGGCGTGGCCTCAGAACTTCCACTCTCCAGGAGTGGCCTTGGAACTTTCTTCCACCAGGAGAGCATATGGAAAACATGCCCTTTTTGGCCACTTTTTCAACCTACTTCTGTCCATGAAAGTGCCACCTCAACTGTGCAGTAGATAACTGCCTGGTAGCAAGGGGACCCCTGCCCTTGCTCATTTCCTCTCCTACCTTATGAAAATGCTCACTTTTTTTTTTTTGCCACTTCAGCTCCAAAGGTGAAATGGCACATTTAAAAGCAAGAAATTGTGTGTCCCTTCCCCAAGTTAGCTTTGGAATAAATCCACTTTTCTTGTACCAGACCCCACTCTTGTTAATTGGACTGTACATGTGGTAAGCAACTAACTTGATTTTCAGTTACAATATAATATTCAACTTCAATAAATCAAAGACAATTTTGAAAGAAGCCAAAGGGAAAAAAATGACCTGGAGAGTCATGTTTAAATTTAGAATTCTGAACACAAATCTCTGGCGACTAGTCTGAAGCTTGACCCATTCCTACCCAGATCCATTCCCACCTTCCTAGGTACTTTGAATGGATATATGTGGAAACCCTTGCCTTCCCCAGTGGTGTACCATTCATATCTTGTGCAAATAGTGCCTCCTACCTCCCTTGGTCACTCCCCAATCCAATGGCTATTGGGAAGAACCCTGCTGGTCTTTTCCAATATAACCAATAGCCTTAGTTCTATTTAAGCAACACATTCCAGGTATAATGATTAGAAGCAGAGTCATGAGCTCTACAGAGCCTACTGTCTTGGCACCTGCCCTATGAAGACAGCCTAGCTAGAGAGGGGCTAGAATGGGCTCTCCACAGTGTGGAATCCAGGGCAAAGGCCCTCTGGCCTGGCCTCAGGGCAGCTGTGACAGAAGCCATAAGTGATCTTGGCAACAGCTGTGTCTGATGGCACAGACACTAGTCAGATGTGAGTTAAGGAGAGTGTGAGATGCTAGGAAATGTAGGCAATGGGTACAGACAGATTATGCAATGATTTCAATGGTCAAAGGGAAGTTACTTGAGAGAGAAGACAGGGAAAGGGAATCATTTTAGAGATTTGAGAAGAGTTAAGAAGTTTGAAATAGTCTTTAGGAGACAAATATAGCAGGATAGACAGGCAATTTTTTTTGTTTTTTTTTTTTTTTGTTTTTTTTTTTTGAGACAAGAGTTTCACTCTTGTTGCCCAGGCTGGAGTGCAATGGCATGATCTCGGCTCACTGCAACCTCCGCCTCCTGGATTCAAGTGATTCTCCTGCCTCAGCCTCCCCTGTAGATGAGATTACAGGCGGCCGCCACCACACCCAGCTAATTTTTTTCTATTTTTAGTAGAGACGGGGTTTCACCATGTTGGCCAGACTGGTCTCAAACTCCTGACCGTAGGTGATCCACCCACCTTAGCATCCCAAAGTGCTGGGATTACAGGCATGATCCACTGCACCCAACTGGCCAGGCCATTTTAAGTGCAAATGTAAGTCTGTGACTCAATTTACTCTATTTGGTAATCTCCAGCAATTATCAGCTGCTTAAATACAGTTATTGTCTTATTCTTTAAAACAGTATCTATTCAGATTTGTTCAACTTTATTGGCAAGAATATTCAAATGGAATTTTAAAACAATCTTGGTTTTAGTTTTCCCTCTGCCACTAATGAACAGGTCATTTGACATATGTGGACATCATGTAATTTCCAGTAAAAGGGTTGTGGGAGGCAGACACCTAAATTCCTAAACAGCTGTCATCTAATCTCTTTTCCTCAATTCTTACTGATGAGGTAGAAACATGTGAGGGACTTCACAGTAAAGCTATTATCATAGTACAATGTGTAGTTGTGTAACAGCTTCGTTTGAGTTTCATGAAGCCACCCATGATAACTGTAAGTGGCATACATTGCTGTACATGATCTTATCACAGAAATACAACATAAATATTAGATGTCATTCAACCCTTGATCAGCAATGTTGGGCAGCATTAGTTATTCCAAAGTTTTCCTTATATGGAGCTGAAACCTCTCCCCTGCTCCCCCGCTTCCCTATAATTTCTGCATATTTGGGTTAGTTTTGTAATTCAAAACAGATCTGCATTTTATTTATATGAAAGTCCTACCAGGTATGTTTTCTCAAGTTTTCTCTTCCTCAGGCTAGACATTCTCAGTTTTTTCAGCCCCTTTCCTGATAAGGGGCTGATGTTCCATCACTATACTGACCATTGTCTACTACTGAAGACTTACACAGTCATTAACAGCAATGGAATTTTGAGGATAGAAGTTGTGTTTTCAGATTAGGCCTCTGCCATCTGCTCACTGTATGTATTGGATATCTTCTGTTTGTCTCCCTAGATGTACTCCTCATCCTTCTTCACCTTGCTTTGGCTACAGATGGCTGATTTGAATGAACATCAGTAGGCCCCCATGTCCTCTGCTTCTACCTGGATTTGGCCAACAGAAATTCCAGGCAGAGATGAGAGGGAGAGAATTGAGTGAAATCAAGGTGCTTTTTCAAACCCTGGTTACCTCTGTCCTGTGATTGTCTCAATCTATGTGTCCTTTGATGAAAAATGAGGAGGCATCCTGCTCTATAGAGCTCTCCTAATGGATTCTGATAACTACTTCCTTGCTTGATGCCTTTGGACCTGGGGATGCTAGATGTTACAAGCTCCTGTATCACTAGCCCCAGGTAACTGGACTATTCCTGGGATTCCACCACATCTCATACTTACCTTTTTAAGTGATCATTTTGTAAATAAATTCTTCTAATTTTGCCTTAAGTATATGACTTTGATCAAGTTACCTAAGCCTTTTGAAATTTCCTCACATATCAAATGGGCATAATAGAACCTATCCACATTTTCTTATTCACAAACCTGAAATCAAGATCAGAGAGCCAAAAGTGATTTTATCACTTATTTGTAAACCTTATTTCTTTATAGTTTTTGTGTGTTCTAGTTTGCACAGATTTCATTTTTTACTGTAGAAATTAATGTGTTTGATTATGGGGTAGTGCTCCACATCATGCTTTGAATGTTAAGTATAAAAAGTAATATATTTCTGAAATCTGTAAACTTATTTATTCTGATCATCCTTTTCCTGGAGAGTTTCATATAAAAGCATATGCATCTATAGCACCTACATTATAGAATTACAAAAGTTATGGACAAAAATACATGTATAGTTTTAAGCATCATAATACCTTGCTTGTGGTAGGAACTTAATGAATGTTGACTTCTCTCTTTCACTCAGTGGAGTTCATGATTTTTAATTTGAACTTTATATGAATTATTACTTTATATTGGGTTTTAATGTTTAAATTTTTCTTAGATTCTGAATAATAACTAGGATTTTACAGAAGGAGACTCACCAAAAATATAGAAGACCATGGGCCAGCCCAGAGATTCACAGATAACTCCAGTCACAAGTAGGACAATAAAGGGTCCCAGCAAAAACCCTAATCAGTAGGTACAAAGAACATCCCTAATTAATGCAGGCATCTGAAAGTACAGATAATGTAGTCTCGCTGTAGCAATGAACAATTTCTTGTGAAACAAATTTGTGTATCATAACACAAATATCAGAAGAAAATAATAAAAATATTTTCTTTTCTCTCTTTTTCTCTGTTGAGATAAGGATGCCTCTTCTCCATTGTATACAATTCTCTCATCTTCACAGCAAGAATGCTGAAATAGATGATTTCCAAAGCCCTTGACCATTCAAAACACATGTTTTTTATGGCTCTAGGGAAGAACATAATACAATGAGGTGAAAATAGGATTCAAACGTTCTAGTCTCTAACTCTTTACCTGATGTACTCATAGAAGTAAGTCGGCCTCGTTCCAAGGGAGGAGCCCATTTGACATATATTTCAAACTGGGCTGTTCCAACTATCCCCTGAAATGAGAAAGTTTTGACATTTAATCTCTAATATTTCCTGTGAATTTAAACTCTGTTTGGTTTTAGCATTATTTTAATACCTGGGCTGCTCCCTGAACTGCTCGACATACAATAACCCAAGCTACTCCAATTCCAGCTGCTGGTGGGATGAGGAGGCTTAACACAGAGCTGAGGCATAATGCAAAGCCAATCATTTTCTTTGTAGAGTATATTCCAGAGAAGTATCCAACAGGAACTTGGATGATGACGAAACCATAGAAGGTGGAACTCAAGATGATTCCCTGGATATCTGGGCTCCAGTTATACACAGGGTTCTAAAAGACAAGCGGGGACACGTCGAATCACTCTGCATATCAGAAATTTACTGTGACATTTAGGGATTCAGGGAAACTGTTCTTCTGGCTCACCTCATGTAAAGTAGCTCCCTTTTTATTAGTATTCTTTATCACATGACCTTCTTTATTCTTTAATCACACCATTTTCTGTACATATTTACATTTTATTGTTGGAGTAAAGTCCTCACAGTCAAGGACACCATCTGTACCTCCCTCCAGTACCTCTCATAGCATAGACATTTAATGCTTGTTTCTTGAACGTTGCTAAACTGCATGTAAACTCCTCCTGCACAGCATACATACATTTAAATAGTTAATTTCTTGTACTTCATAGTATACTGCAGTTGTGAATTTCCTCTTGCCTGTTCACTTTCTCTAACTCCTCCATTAATTTAAGCTCATTCACAAAACCACTTTTCCCCACATACATATTGCTCCCAGAGAGAAAAGTTGTGATAGAGAGAAGATAAAACCATGAAGAGTTCTATCTGAGCTATAAAAACAACTGCATGGAACAGTGAAAACAAAAAGGCCATTTCTCTTCTTTCACTTGGTTCTGATGTGGCATATTTTTTCCAGAATGCATTTGTTGGTCCATTCCTAGGTTAGAGGTCCTTCTATAGTTTCTTTTTACATTATTAAAGAATGATAAAAGAAAATCTTAATATTCAATTTATTGTTGAGACTATGAAGAAGGAGGTTGCACACGTTTTGGACCCACTGAAGAGGAAGAAATCTTAATGGTAGTAGGGGAGGACAGGATAAAGTTTATTTGGAAGTGTCTAAGATAGTGGCATTTTCTAAACTTTCTCTGTTAGTTGCATAATTAGGAGGAACATATTAAGCAACAAAGAGTTTCCTGAATAAACGGTGAATGTGCTGGGTGTTATTTTTGGTTCAATATTAAATAAAATAGGTAGGAATCCATATGTTTGTTGTTATCACTATTATCTTATCCCTCCATTCCTCTTTTTTTCTCTCCTTTTCAAGTCCCTGTCACCCTATAGTTGTGGTCTCTAGAGTGTATATTTCTCTTGGATGGAAAAGGACTTCCATGGAGAAATCTGGTAGGAGTGACTCTCTGAGAATAACAAATAATAACGAGTGAGTCACATCTGTATAGTAGCCTGGGTGCCAGCGAAGTTCCAGATCTTTTCCACTGAGGGGAAGAAGGCTATACAGAAGATGAAGCAGAATGCTCACTCAGGTTTTGTTTTGTTTTTCTTGTTTTTAATCACAGGAAGCACCAAGGAAGTCAATACTTACCCTTACCCATATCAGGTGGGCCAGCAGGCATTTGTTCAACTCTCCCTGTGCATGTGAACAGATCACTCAAAATCTTGGATAGTTTTTCTTATGGCTTAAAGCCATCACTCTCCACAGCAGAATGTAGAAAATAAAAAAAGTTCACCAGAATTGGTTTAAATCCCTTGAGCTCAGACTGAAACTACCCACACCAGAAAGATAAATCCTCAGTTTATATTTTTCTATTCAATGCATTAACTAGTTGCCATTGAACAAAGTACTCCACATATAAACGTATAAATGACTCTATGTAAATCTTAGAAATAAATATATATACACATTTGTATGGGTCATATAAATGAATAAGAGATATATAATACCTAAGTAAGGAAAATGTATCAAGGGTATCACTAGATAATTTATAAGAGAAAAAAATGGAAATGATCAATAACCATAGGTCACAGAAATATACAAATGTGTAATACTATTAGTAATAAAAGAATATATACTTTAAAGTTATGGTAGAATTTCTGTCAGGTTGGTACACTTTAAAAAGAATAATGACACATTCTCCTTGACTTTGATGGAAGAGGGAAGACTGACTACAGAATATTCCTCATCTACCTTCTTTTTCATCTTCTTTTCTATAATCAGTGTTTCTTACTGTGGTAAAATATCTGTGTGTGTCTGTTCTTCCTTGTTTTTCTTGTTATTTCATCTTTTTTTCTAAAATGTTCTTTCTGACTTTTTCATAATCCTTTCCTGTCAGTTTCCTTTTTTCATTCATCTGCTCTTCAAGCATAGCCTCTTGTGGTCTGGCCATGTCTACTTTGAGTTCTTGTAGATACTGCACTATGGTGCAGTATCTTCCATAGCTATAATTGCTTTACTAATTTTTAGGTTATTTTGTAATGTTAGACTACAATTTAGATCTACTTTGTGGAATAATTTTCTGGTGTGTTTTTCTATTTAGAATAATTATTTATTCTATTTCTTCATTTTTAAATGTAGTACCTTATGTAGCAGTAAACTGAATTGTGACAGGAGATTTCATGGGATGGCAAAAGGTTTCATGGGGTGGCAGGCTGATGCATGTGCTAGAGAAATCTTTCAAGCTCCATAGCTCAAGAGCTCCCTCCTCTTTTAAAGTCATAGTGAAGGCTCTAAAATACAACTCCCATGAGTAGCCATTTCTCTAGAATATGAGGTTCTCAGTATTTAAACCAAAGCATTGGAATACCATAAAAATTTAAGAATACAACTCAAAACACTTTTATATAAAATAGACTTTATATAAAATAGATTTTATATAAAATAGATAATTGACATAATAAACTGTATCTATATATATACTTGTGAAGCTATCACCACCTAGAAGTTTTATATTAAGGGAGTCCTGTCGTATGTACTCTTTTTTATTGTCTAGCTAATTTCACTTGGCATAATTATCTTAAGTTTTATCTATGTTGTTCTTTGTGTCAGTAGTTCATTCTATTTATACTGCTAAGTAGTACTATATTTTATGGATGTGCCATAGTTTGTTCATTCATTCACCTACTAATGGACATTTAGGTTATTTCCAGTTTTTTGGCTATTGAAATAAAGCTAGACAAAAATGTTTATAGAACATTTATGTATAAGTCTCTGATTGGACATATGTTTTTATTTCTCTTCAGTAAATAACTAACAGTGGAATGGCTGTCTCATATGGTAGGTGTATGCTTAATTTTTTTATGAAATGACAAAATGTATTCCAAAGTGGTTGCACCACATTTCATTCCCACCAGGACTGTAGGAGAATTCTAGTTCCTCCACATTCTTGCACACATTTTGTATTTGCAATCATTACAATTTTAACCATTTGAATCAGTGTACAGTAATTTATCTTTGTAGTTGATGTTTGTCTCCAATGTCAAATGATATAGAGCATCTTTTCATGTGAGTATTTTTCCTCTGTGTATCCCCATTGGTGAGATAGCTGTTCACATCTTTTTCCCATTTTTTGTATTGGGTTGTGTTTTTTAATTGGGTGTTGATAGAAGTTCTTTATAAGATATGATTTGCAAACATGTGCCCCTGTCACTGGCTTGTTTTATCATTATCTTAACAGTATTTTAAATTCTGATGAAGTCCAGTTTTATGTTTGTTCTTTTGCATATCTTAAAAAATCAGTTGTTCATATGTGTGTCAGTCTCTCTGTTATATTTCATTGATTTATTTTCTGTCTTTACACTAATTCTATGCTGTCTTTATTACTATAACTGTGTAAGTCTTAAAATTCCAGTAAGTAGTGTTACACCTCCAACTACTAATTTTCAATGAACATTCAGAGGTAATTCAATGGAGAAAGAAAAGATTTCTCAACAAATTGGGCTGGAAAAAAATTGTATATCCATATGTAAAAAAAAAATCTTTAATGCAACATATACAAAAAGTAATTCAAAATAAATCACAGATTTAACTGTAAAATGAAAAATTATAAAACTTCTAAAACATAGAAAATTTTTTGATCTTGGGTTATGTGAAGATTTCTTATATGCAACAACAAAAGCACAACACATAAAAATGTTAAAAGAAATTCTTCAGGCAGAAGAAAAGTGATATAGCTAAAAAATGTGGATTTACATTTAAGAAGTAAGACCATTAGAAAAGAATAAATGAAAGTGGAAAATATTTTATTTTGAATTGATCTAAAAGATAACTTTTGTTGAAGGAATGTTTTGAGTGTTTATAACATATAGATACATAAAATGAATAACAGTAGTCACGGAGATGGGAGAGAGGAATTGGAAGTATTCTGTTACAAGATGCCTTCATGATACGTGAAATAGTGTAGTGTTATTTGGGGGTAGATTTATATTGTTACAAATGTATATTATAAAACCTATGGAAGCTATTAAAACAGTTTTTTTTCAAGTATAAATGATATATCAAGAGGGGAGATAAAATTCAATCATATAAAATGCTCAGTTAAACCCAGAGAAGGCAAAATGTGAACAAAAAAAAAATTAGCAAAGAACAGATTTAACAAATAGAAAACAGTTACCAAGTGTGTATTTTCCTATTCTTCCTTTCAGTTCTCAGTTTTTGCCTCCTATATTTTGCTGCTCTGTTGTTAGGGATCATTTGTTGTTAGGGATCATGTTTAGAATCATTTGTTTTTGGAGAATTCGCTCTTTTTATCATTGGGTAATGCCCTCTTTATCTCTGGTTATCTTCATTGCTATAAACTCTGCTTTGTCTAAAATTAATATAGCTACTTCAGTTTTCTTTTTATTTGTGTTCTCATGGTTGCATAGTTTACATCTTTCTTCATCCCTTTACTTCTAACCTATCTGAGTATTTATATTTTAACAGGATTTCTTGTAGATAGAATATTTGAGGATCTTTATTTGTTATCAATTCTAACAATTTCTGTCTTTTAACTGGTGTGTTTAGAACATTCACATTTAAAGTGATCATCAATATAGTTGGATTAAAATCTACCATCTTTTAACATTTCTTTTGTGATAAGCCTGCTGACAGTAAATTCATATATATGGAGGGAAAATTGAAGGACAAAAATTGAAAGACAATAAAGGCTTTTTCAAGTTACAGCTACAGCTTGAAATTTTATAGCCTTTCAATGTCAATAATTTTATTGAATGCAGAATTCTAGGTTGGCAGGGGTTTTCTTTCTTTCAACACATTAAAAAGTTCACTTTTCTCTCCTTGTTTGCATGGTTTCTGATGAGAAGTCTGCTGTAATTCTTATACTTGTTCCTCTGTAGGTATTTTCTTCCTCTGGTTTTATTGAAATGTTCTTTTTGTCTTGGTCTTCTGAAATTTAAATATGGTATGCCTAGGTGGCTTTTCTTTGTTTTTCTTTTTGCTATTTATCTTGTTAGGTGTTCTCTGAGCTTCTTGGATCTGTGGTTTGATGTCTGTCGTTAATTATGGAAAGTTCTCGGCCATTTTTAAAAAAAAATATTTCTTGTTTCCTATTCTCTCTAGCATTCTGGTCATGTACATGTTACACCATTTGATACTGTCTACAATTTGGGAATGACCTGCTAATTTTTTTTTCATTCTCTTTCTCTTTGCATTTCAACTTCAGAAGTTTCTATTGATCTATGTTCATGTTCACTAATTCTGTCCTCAGTGGTGTGGAGTCTACTGACGAGCCCCTCAAAAGCATTCTTTGATATAGTTTCCTTGATTTCTAGTTTTTCTTTCTTAACTCTTTTTATAGTTTCCATCTTTTTGCTGACATTACCTATCTTGTTTTTATTTTTTCCTGCATCTACATCTTCTGGCAGATAACAACTGATTATCTTCCAGAAATGAAATTAATGAAACATTTAAATATCCTGCAAGTCAAAAACTTAAAAAATGTAATGTGTCTTCACTTTCCACTTCTGGTTTAAAATGCTTTCCTTTTTTTTCTCTTGTCCAAATTTCTAGATTGTAAAGAAACCCTAACTCTAGGGTTTTATTCTCCCTCACATAGAAGGATTTACACAACGAGCCCTTCAGAAGTATTGAGGCATACTTTAATCATGGAGCATTTTATTTAGGTCACTCCTGGCAAGGTAGATGAAGACTTGAGCTTCTTTTTCAGTTATATTATCATATCAATACAATTCCATCTCTACACAAATTAGTTAGCAAGACAGGCTTTTAAACATTTGACTGTGGAGAAAATTATTGATATACCTTTATATTATCCAGGAGCTTCTTTGTGGAGGTGTTGGGCAAACCATGTGGATCTGTGCTATTCACCATGACTACCATTGTGAGGTTCAGGCATGCGCGCTGTGCTGTTGTTATAACATTACAACAGTGCACAAGGAAAGACAGTCCATAGCGAAAGGAACAGAAACCTGGAACTACAAAGTAAAACAGAAAGTCTCAATTGTTGACACAGCTGAGATAAAAGCATACTTTAAGTATAGGAGGGACATTCAGAAATTTGGACCCCTAGATATTAATTTAAAATTTTATTGTACTTAATGACCTTTGATAAGTATTATATAATAGGAAGATGTGAGACTGATATAATAGTACCATATTCTCCTTAAAATTATAACGCCAACTAGAAATTCCAAGAAAATTAAGCCAATCTTTAAAGTTCTTTGGCTCATGTCTATTTTTAAAAAGACCTTTTATAAACAGCCTGTGTTACTCTTGGATATAAGTCCCCTTCATAACAACAAAGACATTTTCTGTCAAGAAAACTATTCCTTTTCCAACATTTTAAAAATACACTGGTTGAAAGACTCATATATGCCCAATGTGGAGAAAAATGGCATTTAAAAAAATGTAATTACTTATTGATATAAGCTAGAGTAATCAGTTGGTATACAGCCAAACAAGTTCATTGATGGAAGAAAGTAGGGAGTCTGGAAACAGATACGTATATATGGTTAACTTTTAAAAAATAAATGTACTAATGCAATTCATTGGAGGAAAGTAAAGTCTTTTTCAACAAATGGCATTTTTTTTCAAGAGAAATATAGGCATATGTCTACAAAACAACATGTACAGAAATGTTTATAGCAGCTTTATTCAAAATAGCAGAATGTTTGGAAAGAATGGACATATCATGATATTTTAATACAATGCATATTACTCAGAAATAAAAGGAAGGAACTACTTATACACAACAATTTGGATAAATCTGGATGAATTTCAACAAAAACACGTTCAGTTAAAGAAGCTAGACACCAGACAGTATATATTATAGGAATCTAGTTTTACGAAGTTCAAAAACAGCAAAATTAATCAGTATGGCCCCCTCCATCTCCAAAATCAGCAATGAGAATCTACTTTATGTTGAATCTCTCTCGTTCTTTGAATCTAACTACTCTGTCTTTGACCCGTACAACCAGATTTAAAGGGCTCATGTGATTAGATCTCTCCTAACTGCATAATTTTCCTATTTAAGATTAACTGATTTGGGACCATAATGACATCTGCAAAACCCCTTGAAGCAGCACCTAGCTTAATGTTTGCTTAAATAACTGGGAGAAAGTGTGTATACACCAGGGGCTGGGAATCTTGAAAGTAAACGTAGAATTCTGCCTACTGCAGTCCACCATCTGGCTCTTAAAGACTCATGTTCATTTCACATGCAAAACATATTCACCCGTTTCAAGCTTCCCAAAGTCTTCGTTTTATTACATTATTAGCTCAAGTTCAAAACCTCATCAAAATCTCATAGCACAGTCCAAATTCTCATCATCTAAATCAGGTGTGGAAAAGGCGCCTATGATTAATCCCTCCTTGGGCACAATTTCTCTCTGTGGGCTTGTGAAACTAAAGAGACGAGTTATATGCCCCAACACTTTTACCACGTAATGGTGGAACAGGCGTGGGATAAAGCTATAGACATTCCAGTTCCAAGGTGGGAAAATAGAAGCGAAAAGGAGTCATCGATCCATAAAGGTTCTGAAGTTCAGCCAGGCCCATGTTGGATTTTTTATGAGGCCTGGAGATAATTCTTGTGGCTCTTGGCTGGGCTCTGGGCTCTGGGCTGTATCCTCTGTGATCATTGTTCCACCCAAGAATACAACAGGGGCCAGGGAGCTTGGGGGCCATCTTGGAATTCTGTCTACTGCACATTCATAGTTAACTAAGAGTTTTTTATTACAAATAAATATTAACGTCATAAATAAATAGATTTTTTATATCTATTGAGATAATCATACAGTTTTCCTCTTTCAATTAATTTGTGTGGAGTGACATGTATACGTTTTCTAACATTAAGTTACTCTTTCATTTTGAGGATAAACCTGACTTAGTGTGGTGGTTGCTTTTTTAATGGTTTTATAAATTCTTAGACTTGTTTTGTTCTGTTAATATTTTATTTAGGATTTGGTATCTTTATAATTTTCATAGGACTATTTTGCTTTATATGTTGGAAGCTATTTTATTGGATGTATAAATATTTTATATCATCCTATCGAATTGAATTTTATATCATTTTGCAACATTCTTATAGAATCATTTGAACTAGTAAAAGACCGTAAACAAATTAGATGTTTATAAATCAGTGACCATTTAAATAAATTATAATATATCCATCCGTACCAAAGTCATTTGCAGCTATAAAACTGCTGAGGAAAAATCTCTGCCGAAAATTGTGGAATACTCTTTAGGTAAACTGTTAAATGAAAAAAAGCATTAGTACCCAACAAATAGTTGGCTAGTTTTCTGGACTAGCCTGAGCTTCCATTGTTAAAAGATAAGAATATTAGATAAAAATATGCTTAAAATAAAACATTTTATTAAAAGCATGGGTGATCTAAGAGGAAAGATGAAATATTCAGGCCAAGGGCTTAGTGAAGATGGGGGCCTCAAAACATAAGTTGAGCATTGAAGTCAGATGTTTCACTGTGGACTTTTGATCTTGGAATTTGGGGCCTTCCATGATATGGGGACAACAGGAATCAAATACCAAGGTCCTAGCAATGTGATAGTATATACTAGGAGACCCTCTCCTAAAATACTTAGATATCAAAGACTTACATGGTCAATAGAGGATGAACACATTGTCCCTTTACCTTGTCAGTGGACTGCCAAAAAAATTTGTGCCATATGAACTTAAGAGCTGAATAGAAGAGGGTAAAAGAATACTCCTGAGAAATTTAATAATCAGTCAACCCTTCCTTTGATTTGCAGCCTAAACTCATTATCTTTGGAAAGTGAATGG
Source organism: Papio anubis (assembly GCF_008728515.1). Classification (NCBI taxonomy): domain Eukaryota; kingdom Metazoa; phylum Chordata; class Mammalia; order Primates; family Cercopithecidae; genus Papio; species Papio anubis. The sequence goes on from NC_044981.1 coordinate 25,872,684, forward strand.
ATCTAGAAAGCCATCAGAAACTTTGTAAACACCCCTGCAGGAGAGAAAAAAGTCTCAACATGGTAAAGGCGAAGTCACTGTCACCACGTCAGAGAAGGGCTCATTGTCTTGGTCATTTAGGGGTACCCTTTTGAGTTTTACTCATTTCTCTCCTCCACATTGCTCCAGAAAGTCCATGAATTATATCTAAACAAGTTTTAAGTTAAAAAGAAGACCATTTCTTTTTCTAAAGTGTTTGGGATTGAGTAATAGTAAGAATACTGCATATCAAACTCATGGAGAGAGCAAAATGTGAATCTGTTAATATATTTATCAAGAAAGAAAGAATTTTAAAAATTGGAACTGAACAAAGGAACAAACCCAAAGAGTCTAAAAGGAATTAAATGCATAAGGGCAGAAATGAATGACATTAGAAAAAAAAAGTATATACATACATATATATATATATATATATATATATGAACTTTGAATGCAAATTAAATGGACAACTTAAACAATCAAAATAATTAAGTATCAAAGTTGATACAAGAAGAAATATAAAATTTAATATACAGTAACTTTTACATAAGTTGAAAAACTATACAATCTATTGTTCATCTCCTTTTCTGAGATTTTGTCCCCTATGACATTGACACAACATTAAGCCAATAGCAGTAATCCTCTATTGTTGTCACTCAGCTGTTGATGTCCAAGAATGCAGGGACTCAAGAACATTCATCCTGCCTTACTTCCTCTTACAGATGTATCTCTCCTTCTCTTGGAGATGGAACCAAAATAGCCCAGATTTTTCTGATATTTTCCACTAAATGATAAACTGACAAGTGTACAAAAATGAAAATACAGTGTGAGCCACCAGAGTATATAGAATCTTTTTATTTAGGGCTTTTCTGGTGGGAAGCCATAGTAGGACTGGTTTCTTCTACCTTCTTTCCTGAACATTTTTAAGACCCCATATGTATTTCACAAAAATATTTCTCCACATGGAATCTGTGATGTAATATTTAAGAAGCAGAAAGCCTATTTAATGGAACAGAATAAAGTGCTACCTTTTTTGCGAGGCAACTGGTTATCCATTTGCATACACGACTGAAGTTGCTTCTCTTCTTGCTAAAGGGTTTGGCCTCCACCCACTGTGAGCGCAAAACACGTTGATGTCAGCATAATGTAGAGAGGCAACTGACCAAACACTACCCAGTTCTCCTCTCTGATTTAAAACTGCTTCCAAGGATAACTTGCTCCATCACAGCAGTGCCCATTCACCTCCATTATGTGCTTCCCTTGATATTTATTTTACTTTTGTGATTGCTTTGGTTGATTAAAAATATATGGAAGACCTGAAAACTGCAGAGAACAAACAAATAACCCTGCCAATCCAGAATTCTAAATCCATGGTAATATTCCTCCAAAGTGAGAAATGGAAAGAATTCATTGCCAGTAGACCTGCTCTACAAGGAACATTAAAAGAAGCCTTTCAGGCAGAAGGAGATTGCTATAGGTCAGAAACTTGGCAGTACAAAAAGAAAGGAAGAATATCAGAAAAGGAGTAAGCAAAGGTAAAACAAATTCCTTTTTTCCCCTTGTATCTTAATAGAGCTGAAAGATACTATCTGCTTACTGATACCACCAACTCAAGCAGAGGCTAATCATTCGTAATACTTCCACTGTCCATATCTTCAATTTCCGTGGATAGAGCAGCCACTGCTGCAAAGTTTTATGGCAGGAAGTACTGTGGATGAATCAGAGTGGAGCGGTCTCCTATCAGGCAACCCCTTACCATCAGAATTCAGCACCAATATGTGCTGGGCAGCTTAGACCTCAGGATTTTACCATATCAGATTATATGATACCTAGTGCCCCAAAGATACCTAAGTCCTGAGATTGGATTTGCAAAGTATTTTTGAATAAGCAATTTGCCAACCATCATTATCACACACTGGAACCTCTTCTGGGCCTGCTGTTTATTTCAATACATATATACATACACACCAAGCGCACACACAAACCACCCATACGTATGCATCACATACATACATACAACATAAACACATGGTACAAACTCCCTTTATGTTCTGCACACATACACTCCAGACACATAGCAAACCAAACTTATAAACACGTTACAATACTGCATCCGCAAAATGGAAGTACAAACTAAAAACACCACACACATAACCACATGCACACACAAACCATAGGCACATAGGCACCAGGCACACACAGTGTGCCACACACATTACAGACACAGCACACCACAGCTATACAAGCATCGTACACTGTACAACACACACTTCTGTTTTCTTGTGTCCCTGTGAACCTCACACTGATTGCTAAAAATATGTTCTTTTTTCTCTTGTGAAAAGCCTCAGAAGATAGGGCATATTCCACCCCTCCCCAAATTTTCCCCTATTGCTAAGTACTTTCAATAATATCTTTGCCAGGGAATGCCCCCTTATGGCCCTCTGGGGAATCAACTGATTGTTCATTTCATTTAATGAGCCCCTTATAAGAGTGAGACTAACCTGATTCGGAACAAAAAGTGATTTCTTCTTCCTCTGTGAAGACTTTTCTCTCAACTTTACACAATATTGACTTTCTGGGATTACCAAGTTTAGCCCCATAAATCATTCACCAAATCTTTTGACATCGCTGTGTCAAAGTTAAAAGCTTAATTTTTAACTTTACTTTTACCTTTTCCTTAAAGCTTCATGGAAGGTTGGAAGGTGTGTGGGTCAAAATCATCCAGTGGACCAGAAATCTGAGAATCTGCCAGTAAGTTCATGGCATAATAAGCGGACACCCTTAGTCTCTCTCCCTGCCCAGGAGATAAAGCTTGGCTGTCATAAGTGCTCTCAAGATTTCTCTATTAAAGATGGCTCTGGGTATTCAATGCTGTTCTCACAGGAATGTTGTGGCTTTCTAAATGCCCCATAAATGCCCTATTAAATTTTTACTCTTAATTCCCTTCCTTTCTTCTTCCTTTTCTCCCTTTTTTCTTTCTTCCTTCTCTTTCCCTTCTTCCTTCTCCCTCCTTCCTTCCTTCCTTCCCCTCCTTCCCTCACCCTGTCTCCTCCACACTCTTCTCTAAACGGTCCATCTGTCTGACATTCGGCATACTCAGAAAGAGGTACATTTTACTGAGGCATGTCCTCTGGAAGGTGTGGCTTCTCTCATGGCTCTTCCTGCAATTGCTGTAGGTTCTGGTTCAGCCACTTGGTTATAGTAATATCCAGAAACATAAAAAAAAAAAAAATAGAGAGACAGGATCTCACTCTGTCACCCAGGCTGGAGTGCTATGGTGCAATTATAGCTCAGTGCAGACTTGAACTCCTGAGCTCAAGGGATCCTTCCACTTCAGCCCCAAGTAGCTGGGATTACAGGTATGCAACACTGTACCCAGCTAATTGGTAGAGACAAGGTCTTGCTGTGTTGCCCAGACTGATTTCAAACTTCTTGCATCAAGCAATCCTCGTGCCTTGGCCTCCCGAGTGTTGGAATGACAGGTGTGAGCCACCATGCCTGTCCCCTAATACTTTTAATGTAGAACTCTTCGAAGGTAATCTACTAATGACTTAAACATATCCAAGCACTAAAATCAGGGATTTTGCATTATAGATCATTTATTTCATGCTTAACAAATATTTTTAATTTTTTTTTATCATGTTTTTAAAGTGCTCATTAAATGTTTGGCACATAGCGGATGCTCTGTAAATTGAACCAGTTATTTTTTTCCTCTAAAGAAATGTTGTAAATCTTTAACCCCTTTGCCCAGGAGACTTTGATGTTGTTATTGAGTTGGATTTTTTCTTTTTCAGAAGTCCAGATTCTGCTGGTCCTCTTCTGTATGTTGCAGAATTTTTGTACTGTCTGTTCTGTTTCATGCTTGGCAATTTCTGGCATTTTCTGAAAGAGGAGCCCTTTTAGTGATTGAAACCCCTAGGTCAGCAGTTGTTCAATGTCCATGTGTTAAATAATAACACTCCCATCTGCCATTAATATGGCAGTTCTGGTACTGATTACCTGAAGGAGAACCATCTTTCTGTTTGCTGGCCCCAAAGCTTTCTGCTGATCTGTGAGATTCTTTGAAATTGTTTCTTTTGGATTCTGTGTTTTATGTATTAAGTTTTAAAATTTATCATCTTATTATGGAAATGTTTAAGCATACAAAAAAGTAGATCAGTTTAAGATAACTGTGTACATATTCACCCACTTCAATAATTATCAATATTTGGCCATTTGAGTTTTCATTTGGTCATTTGAATGTTATCAACAACATTCAATGGTTGTTTTTTTGTAGCATTTTAAAGCAAATCTCAGGCATTATGTCATTTCTTCTGTAAAACATTCAGCATGGCTATCTAATTCATTAGAACTTTAAAAAATATAACTAACATGCTATCAGCACATCTAGTAAATAAACAATAATCCCTTAACATCACCTAATATCCACCCATTATGACAATTTTCCCAATTACTTCAAAGTTGTGTCCTTTATATTTGCTTGATTTAAGAAAGGATTTGGCCGGGCGCGGTGGCTCAAGCCTGTAATCCCAGCACTTTGGGAGGCCGAGACGGGCGGATCACAAGGTCAGGAGATCGAGACCATCCTGGCTAACACGGTGAAACCCTGTCTCTACTAAAAAATACAAAAACCTAGCCGGGCGAGGTGGCGGGCGCCTGTAGTCCCAGCTACTCAGGAGGCTGAGGCAGGAGAATGGCGTGAACCCGGGAGGCGGAGCTTGCAGTGAGCTGAGATCCAGCCACTGCACTCCAGGCTGGGCGACAAAGCAAGACTCTGTCTCAACAAAAAAAAAAAAAAAAAAAAGAAAGGATTTGAATAGGATCCACATAATGGTGCTTAATTGTTAAGGCTCTTATGTCTCTTATTTTATAATAATCCCCTCTCCCAGTTTACATTTGCCATTACTTAAAAACAACAACAATAAAACAGGATCCCTTGCAGAATGTCTCTCATAATTGGTTTGGCTAATAGTTCCCTTTTAGGATCATTTGATGTATTTTTGTATTTCCTTACATTCCGCAAACTGTGAGGTATATACAGAGGCTTGGTTAGATTCAGCACAAAAACACTTCACTGGGATATGGGATGATACAGGGTACTATCGCACCCTGTTGGGAGGCACATAATAGCAGGTTGTCTCACTTTTAGGGGTGGTAAGATTAATCAGTAGTTTCAGATATTCTTAGCCTGACTTACTCACTAATAAAGTTTTCATCAACCTTTCACCTATGGCTTTTAACTACAGTTAGTAAATGTTGCCTAGCTCCATCATTTGCTTAGAAGTTATAAAATGGTGATTTTCTAATTCTATCATGTCTCCTTCATTTATGAGCTAGAATATTTTTATAAAAAAGGAAATTTACTTTATCAAACATTTGGTAAGCTGGGAATACAGATTTAATAGGAAAGTTACCATAGTCACTTGATAAAGTTCTAGAATAACTTAGTGTCTTAGCAAAAATGACCAAGTACTATTATGACCTCATGGATTTTATTTGATGTTTTGCAATCTATTGCAGTTCTTATTCCTTTTTGATGCTACAGTTCTTCCTTCTTTGGCCAGTGGGAGTCCCTTCAAGCTGGTTTCCATGTCATTATGATATGACTCTTGTGGTCTTGAATAGCTTCCTTGTCTTCCAACACACAAAAAACTTTCCAGCTTCCTCTTATATATTTTCTATTCTCAGATCTGGGCTTTCTCAGGAAGTGCGGGGTCCTTTCAGCAGGAAGTAACGTTTAGAGACCACACTCTGAACACTAAGTGCTCATTGTTCCTGGGTTTCGCTGCTTTTCGAAGTTTTCAGTGGAAGAACTTGAAAAGGGTATTTTTTTAAAGAAATTATAATATTTTCCTCATATTTCTAATTCAAATTTAGGATTAGGGTTATTCTCAAAATTCCTTTGATTTTATAGTCTCACATATTTCTCTTTTGTTGGCTATCTTTGTTCCCAATGAATACACTTTTTTGCTTTATTGTAGCATGCCTACGTTAACATGAAAATAATACTAATAGTATTGCCAAAATAAACTGCTGCCTTCCCCAGAAACAGATCCTGAGATGAAGATTAATGTTAAAGTGATATAATCATATTTTCAGGGAAAAAAACCAACAACAAAAATAGTAAGGAGGTTGGGAAGTGGGCAGGGAAAGAAAGGAGACCAAACAAGGGTACGAAAACAAGCCAAGTCTGGAGGAAGGTAATTTTGGACTAATGCTACAAGAGCGCGGTGGGAACAGTGTATTCTGCACCTCAGATTTGTCCTAACCAAAGGTACAGAAGTTAGAGTATTTATATGCCAGTACCCATCAGTGGTTGGCTCCAGGGTGTCAGGTTTTGAAGGGAAGGCAAGGGTTAAAGAAAGACAGAGAGAGAGAGAGAGAGAGAGAGAGAGAGAAAGAGAGAGTGGCTTAACAGCAAATGCAGGCTTTATGTCCAGCATTAGACTTACAGAGGTGGGAGACCAGCTTAATGCCAGGGCCCACTGCTGCTTAAAGGCTGGGGCAATTTATCGGTCAGGGCAGGAGGGATCTGGCGGGGGCATGGCCTGCTGCCTGGGAAAATGTTGATTACTTGTTCCCAGGATGAGGCCGTTCTAGCCCTTGTTCGGCTGAATGTAGTGTTCCTGGCACTTTTGCACTTTCTCCCAGCAGAATATAAGAGGCAGGCTGTTTCTTATGGCCCAAACCCCTGTGGAATGTTTCACTTTCCAAGCTCTGAGAAATGGCGGTGGGGGAGGCTTACAAAGTGCTATAGTGTGGACTAACATTCTTGCCTTCTACTTTAATGTAAAAGGAAAAGGGGTGTTGTTGACTATCTGGCTGCTTCTTGCTGAATAGGGGCTCTGTTATCAGGTTGGGGTTTTGCAGTAGTGGGTGTCCGACTTCGGAGTTGTTTTCCTGGAGGCACTGATACCGAACTTGGTGGAGGAGAAGGATGGCATCAGTGGGTGTCTGGGTGGTTGCCCGGACAAGGGAGTTCAGCCTTCGGGAGATAAAGCAGGATATGGAGGTGAGTACACATGGACCAATTGTTAGTATTTGGAGGAGGAAGATTAGGGGCCCTAAGAAAGGGGTTACCCAAGGCATACACTTTAGGAAGGATGACCTGTGCTACCAAGAGTTAGTGGCTTGATGTTGGATTTCTGTAGCCCTGTTATGGAGCCCATGGGCTTCGTCGTGAACAATGCCAGATTCATTAACATTAAAAAGCATTCCTCTTGGAGATATACACATGTGCCCACCTTTTCAGTGGTTAGCAGGTCTAGGACCCTTTGGCTTTGGAGAATGACTCCCACAAGAGAGTTTATCTGCCTTTGGAGGCTTGTAATGGAAGTATGCATGTCCTCTAAGGTATTATAGAGGTTTGTTTTTTTTAAAATATAGGGAAGTTGAGGTTGATATACTTGCTATTCCAGTGCCAAGTGCATCAGAGATGCTTAATCCTGTTACCAGAGGAATGAGATGTAGAGTCCACTTAGTGAGTGTAGAGGAAGATGAGACGGAAGCTACCGAAGGAACCTGGATGGTCTGGTTGTTTGGCAAAATGCTAATGTTTGGAGATTGTAAGCAGGGTGTACGTTCTTGACCAAATTGCTGGCAAGCAAAGATATGAATTTGTGCCATACGGAAAGAAAAGACCGGGGGTTGAGAGGCAAAAGTTGTAAGTGAATGTAGCGAGCTACAAGTAGATGGGGGTTGAATCCTGGACAAACTTTTTGTTCCAACATTTTGTTTCTCCAGGCTGAATAGCTATTAGCAAGGGAAGCCCCTGTGAGGGTCTGATAGGGAATGTTGGTGGGGGAGGAGGTGAAGGCTGTTTGGTTTTGGAGAGAGAGAGAGAAATGGGTTTTAGTTAATTCATAGCCATTGTGGCCCCGATGGGACAGAAATATATAGATTGCAGTTGAGGGAATTGTGTGTGCATTTTTTTCCAGGGAGCACCCTTGGGTTGGATACATGAAAAGCTGGGCCAGCAGAGAGGGGAGGGGTTGGTAAGAGGTGTTTTATGGAATCGGGCTTGTAACATGTTTAGTTTAGAGGTTATGAGGTGAGGGACGGTGACAACCCTGTGTGTGATGATGTGGGTGGATTTGATAGTTTGGAGGGAAAGGTATTTAGCTGAGAAAGAGTATAAACAGGTTTCAGGAATGGTTTGGCTGAGTAGGTAAGATGCAGGTTTATTTTGGACCAGGGTTATGTAGTTAGGTTAACAGAAAGGGTAGTGAACTGCTGGATTTTTGTGGACTAACAAATTTAACAGTTGGAAGAAAGAGGAGTGTGTGACTGATTTAAGAGGCAATGTGTGAGGTTGACGACAGGGGCCCGACTGCCAGAGGTTGGGGGTGGGGACTTAAGAGTACCCCACAGACAAAGAAGACAAAAGGAGAAAAAGGAGATTTGAGAAGGAGTGAATATTCCGAAGGCCCCCGGATTAATGTGAGAAATTGGAGTTGACTATTCAGGGACCTGGGGAGGAAATATCAGGAAGGATCTGAAACAAGATGTGAGATAAAAAGATTTACAATTGGAGGTGGAGGGTGTAATGGACTAGGGCCTTCTGGATTGGCAACTTCGGGAATTTTTGTTAAGTGCAGTGAGGTTGGTCCTGTGAGGGAGGAGGAATATTTTGGGGGCGAGGAAATTTCTGAATGTGGATCTGGTGCTCTTTTTAGTTGGGAATGGTGTGTCCAGTGTGGAAAGGATGTTAGCTTTACCTCTGTGGGAGGAGCTTGGATAACCTGGTGAGGGCCCAACCACTTAGGTTGGAGAGGGGCGGAGGAGTCTGCCATCCAGACCCAGTCCCCTGGTTGTAAGGACAGGGAAGAGTGTTTTGAGGATGGACTTTCAGGCTGGGGCAAGTAAGCGTTAGTGTACTGTCTTATTAGATGTGTGATATATATTCCCTCTAAAACTTGACGAGGTTTACACCTTTTTTTTTTTTTTTTTTGCCAAGTTTTGTGATTCTTTCTTAGTGGTAGCAGTTTCAAGATATAACTTGTCCTTTACCTTGGAGATGATACTCTGGCATATTCAAGATTACTGGATCCCTGAAAACTTCACTTACGTGACTAGTCCCTGACACTTTGTAGATTTTCTCTCCCCTCCCTTGGGAGTGTATATATTTTTACAGGGCATCCAGAGTCCTTGTTCCTTCTTGCTATTCAGCTCTAGTTAACATAATTGCATGCTTATAGTGAAACAATGTGATGTTGCAGATAATCAAGATCCTTTCAGATTATGTTGTCAAAGAAGCTGGCAAGTTAACATATTCCTTGACAAAACTGTGAAAGAAGTACTATTGTCTATCCCAGGTTAATGCAAACTACTTATAATCCTCCTTTCCAATGGCACTTCCAAAGAACACACTCACCATATCAATACCTGTATAGGAAGTAACAGAGCCTCTGTTGATGCATTCCATCTGGCACACCATATGCAATTAAGACTACTACTGGATCCCATCTGTGGTGGTCCTCCACTATCTGCCACAATCTATTTATTCTGGGGCTACATTGGTGAGTTGAATGGGAATACAACAGAGATCATTACTCTAGCATCTTCTACGTCTTTACAAATGGCATTACTGTCTGCTATTCCACCTGGGATGTGGTATTGCATCTGAATTACTAATTCAGCAGGAGTGAACTGTTTTTGAGCATTTTCATGTAAGCTTCAATGATATTAAATCCTGAGTCACAGCACTGTGCCCTCATATTAACAAGATCTCCTTTTCTGGACTTACCTTCTGCCCCCAATACCCTGGTCTCATATTCTAGGCATGCTCTTCTTGTCCCTTCCACTTTAGCAGGGCCAGTACTACACTATTTGGATCATCCTAAGACCTGACCTAGCTATTTGTCAAGTATTCAGGTTTACTATTTGTTAAGGTATTAGAAAACGTGAGGATAGAATTTGACTAAGCAAGTATTGTCTTGCAAGGTATTTGTATCAGCTGTGTTTTCTGCATGGGGATCTTCAGGAAAAGGGATGTTGCCATCCACCAGCATGGGGTACTGGGATAAAGATACCAATAAATTTCAGAGTAAATTTCAGGCCTTGACTTTAGCATGAGACTTCCCAGGACTTGACTTTAGCGTAAAGTCGAGTGTTTGTCTTTGCGTTTTCTGCTACTCTGACAATCGAATCCTGAGTCCCATCTTAAGAACATTGCTATTGGAACATTGCTCCCTCTGCTATTGGAGATCAGGATATCTTTAAATGCTGCCAGGGAGATTTTCTGACTTTCACACCATACTCTGATGTAACTGGCCATCTTAAGTACATCGGTGATCATGACCACCATCAAACAGCCAACTTCAAAGTTGTTCTAATTGCCATTTCCACACATTTCTCAAACACTAGAGGTATTGACCAAGCCAGTACCTTCCCTTACACCTGTATCCCATCTTTCATTCCAATGCACAACAGGACAGAATCAGCAATTGTAATGCTACAGCAGGCCCAGATTATCACCAATGCTTTTACAAACATCAAGGGGGTCCCTGGGCCACCTGACTTGTCAGTGATACAACTCTGGAAGTTATTATAAGAATCTGCATCCTAGGTCTTCTTGTGGAAACAACTGGTTTAGGTCAAATTCTTTAGAAGCAGACCCTGAGATGAGGATTCCTGTAAAAATGATTTATTAGGATATATTTCCAGGAAAACCTGACTAAGGAGAGCATAAGTAGATCTGGAAAGGATGTAAAGTAAGGTCCAGTTCAATTCATAGGGGATTTGGGAGATAGTGTGGACCTCGCTTGCCAAGCAGAAGCAAAGGGAGATGGAGCATTTATATCTGTGTAGTGATGCTTTGACTAAGAACTATTCCCAGGCAGGCACAAATTCCCAGGCACATCCAGGTTGGCAGGCAAAACCGGCTCCTGCAGCCTAAGGGAGCCCTCTAACAGAAAAAACGGGTTCCAGGTGTTGGGAATGAAAACCCATCAGGAGCTGGTATGCGGCAAAATGGTAAAGAGAACTTATGGGATATGGGTGGAATATTGAGTGTTTGCTATAATGACTGAATGCAACTATTTTTAATTTTTGATGGAAAAGAACCTCTAGATTGATTTATTTCTGCACTTCTGCACATATGCTCAACATATAGTTAATGTGGGCATTGTCTCAGACTGAACCTAAGCTGTTTTCATTGCTAATATTCAATAACATCTATACATGCCTGGCGTATAGAGAAGTCTAGTAGAGTTGGAGTCACTAGGAACTTCTTCATTAGTGACTAGAGAGTCCCTGGGAATGAGGAAAATCCCTAAGAAACTTATCCAAAGCAATAATGGAGTCAGGCACACAATGTCAGTATTAGCGATCTGGTAACAATGGTTTGGTAAATAGAAAAGAGACGCAATTAATGGAAGAGTAAAAGTGAGTGTACGTTCAGACTCTAGAATCTCACGGAAGAGAGTGGCTGGTGGGTAAGAACTAAAGGATTGGCTTTACCAAAAACCTCTCCAAGACATTGTAGACAAAGCAGTTCTGCTTGGAAACTCATGCAGTGAATTGGAGTGAGACATTTGGAAGATGCCAGTGCTTCAATTTAGTCCACCAGATATTTATTAAGTACTGACACTGAGGGCTCAAAAAAGCATGGCTCAGCCTTGAAACATCACGAGTTTCAGCTCATTGACAAGGTTAAAGATCTTTCATTTGCATGGACCATTTCTAAAGTCCTGGCGGGGAAGAGGGCACTAGTAACATGTTCATATAGTCTCATTGAAAATTTCTAGAAGCAAGCTATTTTAACCACAATTGTTTAAAATTACTATCTCCATCCTATTGTTACTACGTTCATGAAATTGCTCTTGGCATTTTTTGATATGGTGAAGGGAAGGCTGCAGTGGGAATGTATTTTGCTGGACTAAAATTTGGGATACATTTATGTGGCTTGGGTTGATAATGGGCATAGTCACATTATTGCTAGCTACCTTGGTATAGAAACAGCTTCCTGGAATACTTAAATCATCCACTGTGCCTGTGTAATGGGATATCCAAATAATGGAAAGAGTAAGTCACGTGAACATATTGGTAGTGGTTTGAAACTTCATGTTGACTTGACACACAATCTCGACATTGCAACGACAGCACAAAACTCATAAAAACAAGTCCTTCGTTAGGATTCCCAGAAATATTTGAGCTTCATTGGAGACTGAAGATTTGATAGAAGCAAACTGTGACTGAAGTCACACAAAGACAATTCTTCCCCCTATAAATGTGAATCATTACCCCATTCCTGTCCGAGGTTGATGTTGCCTGGGGAAACAAAGGTTTCATAATTCATGTCATTGTCTTTGAATATCACCTAAAAATTTCCTATCTTAATAAAATAGCTCACTAATTTTACCTTTAAACAGTTTACTCTCAGTATCATGTGAATTATACCTACTTAAAAATTCACACTAAAAACGAAAGACATAGTACTAGAGGCTGTGTATATGCCTAGTAATGAATTTTTTAACATGAGGTCACAAGGGAGATTGGAGTGTATGGATAAAAGCAAGAATACAGAAAAGAATACCAAGCAGAAATCCATCCTAAGTTGGTGCATCTCTGGCCATATGTGTGCTCAAGCAGGAAGGCCAGGTAACTGGATCTTTAATAGAAGAAACTGGTCCCTTCTGGACAAACAACTCAAAATGCAGAATTTGAAATGTGATGAAGGTGAGCACATATGAAGAGCAAAAGAGGAACAGTCCTTTGCCCTTTGTTAAAACAACAATGAGGTGAGACCCACACTTCGAGAGGAGAACTTTCTCACGATGTTGACTCAGACCTTGATGGCTGACCCTTAAGTGCCCTCCTTCCTTCAGGATTCTACATTCTGATGGTGAAATACCAACTAATGAAATATCCCTCTCTGCTATATGTCTATCTCCCTTTATCAAATTTTGTGAAAATAGTTCTCTTTCTCTACCCTCACTCACCAACAAACTGCAAACTGACCTGTCATCTCTCTGCTAAATGTACCCTGAAAAAGCTACTAAGAATTCCAATCACAAGGTGACTAAGTTCCTTTTCTGACCTCATCTGCTTGAGCTTCTTCACTACACTTGTTACTGCTCATCAGCAGTCTTTCTTAAAAGGCCATGCCCATGAGTTTTCAGTGAGAGTTCTACTCTCCTGTTATTCTGTTATGTGTGGGCATTTGTTTTTTTGGCCCTCCTTAGATGTTGGCATTCTGTCTTGGCTTGTGATTTTCCATCAACAGGCTCTTGTTGAGCCATTTGGTCTAAATTCAGGTCTTCAGTACTGAACATCTGCATTTTTCTCTTTTATCTTCTTCTCCATTTCACTCTCATAGTTTCTATAAGTTTCAGATTAATGATCTGGCCCCTTGTTGAGCTTGCTGTTATGACTTGAATTATGTTCCCCCAAAAGATGTTGAAGTCATAATACTCAGTATCTGTGAATGTGACTGCATTTGAAAATAGGGCCTTTGCAGATGGTCAAGTTAAGATGATGTCATTAGAGTAGGCCCTGATGCAATATGACTGATGTCCTTATAAAAACAGAACATTTGGACACAAAGACAGATGTGTACCAAGAAGAGATGACGTGAGGACTCAGGGAGAAGGTCATCTACAAGCCAAAAAATGCCTGAGACTACTAGAAGCTAAAAGAATAAAAAAGGCACAGAACACATTCTTCCTTATAGCCTTTAAAAGGAACCAGCCCTGCCAGCACCTTGATTTTGGACTTCTAGAGGTGTAAGACAATAAATTACTTTGAGAAACTTAGTTGGTGGCACTTTGTTAGAGCAGCCCTAGGAAGCTAATACACATGTCCACATGATTATCCCACTATTACCATTAACTCAACATGTCCCAAAGTCAAATCATGATCTTCCCCCTTGAAAAGGTCTCATCTTGCTACATTCCCTGGTTTAGTTGTTCAGACCACTCTCTATTCAGTCTCTCAGGTTAGAGACCCAGGACTCCTTGACACCTTTCTTCTCCTGCATCCTTCTAGTCAAATACCATGATCTTTCAGTTCTATCTTATAAACATTCTTCTTGTCTTCATCTCAGCTTTTTCTGCCCTCACCACTGCTGAGGTGAGTTCAGTCCTCAACACTGCTGTGTAGGCCACTGCACAGATGGTCATTTAACTAGTCGTCTTGATTCTGAAATTAAGTCAGAGTGTTCTATCTAGAGAGAAAATCTGCCCATGTCAGTTTTGCTATGATTCCTATCATACTGCTTATAGGTTATACCTTGAACTCCCTAACACAGCAAACAAGACCTCCTTACTCTGACCACTCCCACTTCCCTAAATCCACTTTCTTTCCTTTCCTAACTGATTATGCAGGCAAGTGATTCCCTTCAGAATCCATCCTGCTTCTTGATTTTATTCTTTTGTGCAAGTTGGGCTCCAGTGTAAAGTATCTTACCACTTGATAAGATTTTACCACCATCCAGTGTAAAATATCTTACCACTTGATAAGATTTTACTGCCACTTGGAATCAGAACTCCTCATCTGGTCTTTCATGATGCCCTACATGTTCCTCTGCTATTGTACCTAAAACAGTGTAGTGCTATCAATTATTGTGTCTGTCCTCCACAATAGGATGGAGAATGACTGTCTCCTTTACTCCAGTGTCCCAAGATTCCAGATTCTGGAACATAACAAGATCTCAGTAAGTGCTGTGTTTATTCAAGCTTGGCCCTCTAAATCTTTCCCTTGATTTTTCACTCAGAACTATTGTCTATCACATTGCCTCTATATGAAATGACTCGATGCCTCTAATCTTTATTCTACATGGTAGAAATCAAAAAAGGGGTCAATCCAGACCATGGTCCCCCACCAACACCTACACATTATCATTTTACAAAAATACAAATTCATTCATATTTGAGATTTATAAGTAATTGAACCACTGACTTATTTGGATCCCAGAAGAAGAAAAATGACAGACTTACACTGGGTAATTTATGAGCATTGTTGAAAACGAGAATTTACACAGGATTAGGCAGGTGGTAGGGAAACCACAAGGGATTCTGGAGAACCCCAGAGCTTGCCAAATAAAGGCAAATAAAAAAGACTGGACAAGGAAGAGGGAAGTTATTAGAACATATGGAAATGGCTGCCTTCCTGGAGCTGTGAACTGCAATAGAAAGCTTAGCCTTCTGCACACCCCAAAAGAGAGACTGTCAGAGATAAACAGCCACTGACTCTACCTATCTCCCTCAAAAATCTAGCAGAAGCCAGTGGAAAAGGGAGTACAGGATACAATCCATATGGGTCAGCCTCTTGGAGCCTGAGCAGCATGGAGATAAATGGAGGACATACAGGGAAGAGCACATGGACAATACCCAACCCAATAAATAGAAAGTAGTATTAATTTCCACAAACAGGAAAAATCATTGCCCTAGTGAGGTTGTCACCCTGGATTAAAAGTTTTAAAACATTGTTTCTCGTATCCAGTACTGGAATCTAACGTACTGGGTCCCACACAGCAAGCCCTCTTAATCTATTGTTAATTCTATGAAGATGACAACTGCGTTCTTAGTTATGATTTTATTTGAATTTTTATTCATCTTACATTCATCTCAAAAAAAGGTCTGAACAAAATAACGAACTGGTCTTATAATTGAAAAGAGCCACAGGAAACAAAATTCTTTTCACTGGCATTTTCATCACGGAAGCCTTCTATTTTATGCCACACGGTGCCTAATGACTTTTCCATCCAAGGTGGGATAACTAAGAAAGGAAAATGACATAGAATTTAAAACTTCAGCTGCTTCTATGGCTATAACCATACATAAAATCATTATCCTTTACCTTCACAAACGAGTGAGTTTTCTCTCTTTAGCCCAGTCTTGGACATCTGCTTCTCCAAATATGAGGTAGAAGATTAGTCCTGACAGGTTAATGGCAAACAGCAAAAAGAAGACATTCCTCCACCCAAACTCAGGGTCCTGGAGACACAAAATCCCGAGTCTGTATTACCCCTTTCATATTTTTCTATGAAACATTATATTAATAGTTCAGATGACAACATTCACTGCTGTGTTTCCATGTAGAAATTCATTTCCTGAAAGTGACTCGATAGTTAAATGGAAAGGATTTCAAAATACATTCAGAGTGTTCTTCATAAAGGGTATTTGGGGAACTTTGTGGTTAACCTAGATAAATGCATTTGTCACTATTTATCCAAGTGCCGTACATGTTCTCTTTTGCATGAATCTTGACTATGTAAGCTATGCTGAGAATCCTTTCAAGATTCTTCTTATGTTGTGCTGGAATTGTGAGAAGATTATGGGCTTTTGAACTATACATGTTTAAGTTTGAAGAATTCTGATTGTTCATCCTCAATGTGGAAAAACTTATGCTAGCAGATTTTCAGCTTAATTGTTAGGAAATGAAAATAATAACATTTCATTTTCACAATTTATGTGAGAATCAATAGTTAAATGAGTTTACTGCATATGAAATACCTATACATACATCACACACTTAATGTTTGCTTTCATTATAGCCTTTTTGGCATGATTATACAAATGAAAAATTTTAAATGATAATTATAATTTTCTAGAAATTTTGTTTTTTTAAATCAATTAAATTTTAAAAGGAACTATTTTATCACTATTTGACATAGATAACCAGAATTACTTGCCTTTAATAAAAAGCAACCATAATGAATGCAATGAAACCAAAACACTGTTATTCTAGTGAAAAGAAAACAATGTTCATAGCAGCCTTATTGATAATAGCCAAAAACTGGAAACAAGTCAAATGTTCATAAGAGTACAATAGATAAATTGGGATTAGCCACACAATGAGACACTACACAGCAATATAAAAGAACAAACTATTATAACATCCACCGGATGAATCTCAAACACATGATGGACGAAAGAAGCTCGGGTATGTACTATATGATTCCATTTCTATGAAACGCAAGAATGGGAAAATATAATCTATGAAAACGGAAGTCAAGGTAATAGTTACAACTAGGAGGGGTACTGACTGGAAAGGAGCACAAAATAACCATCTGGGTAATGGAAATATTCTTTTCTTTTCTTTTTTTTTTTGAGACAGAGTCTCACTTTGTTGCCCCGGCTGGAGTGCAGTGGCGCGATCTGGGCTCACTGCAGTCTCCACCTCCCGGGTTCAAGCAATTCTCCTGCCTCAGCCTCCTGAGTAGCTGGGACTACAGGCGCGCACCACCATGTCTGGATAATTTTTTTGTATTTTTAGTAGAGACGGGGTTTCATCGTGTTGGCCAGGATGGTCTTGATCTCCTGACCTCGTGATCCACCCGCCTCGGCCTCCCAAAGTGCTAGGATTACAAGCGTGAGCCACTGCGCCCGGCCGGAAATATTCTTTTCTAAAAAAAAAAGAAAACCTTTTACGTTCAGAGGCACATATGCAGGTGTGTTATATAGGTAAACTCATGTAATGGGGGGTTGTTGTACAGATAATTCATCACCCAGGTACTAAGCCTAGTCTCCAGTAGTTTTTTTTTTTTTTTCTGACTCTTTCCCTCCTCCCACCCTTCACTCTCAAGTAAGATCCAGTGTCTGTTGTTCCCCTCCTTGTGTTCATGAATTCTCATCCTTTGTCTTTTACTTATAAGTGAGAACATGTGGTATTTGGTTTTCTGTTCCTGCGTTAGTTTGCTAAGGATAATGGCCTCCAGCACCATCCATTTTCCTGCAAAAGATATGATCTCATTCTGCATAGTATTTGATGGTGTATATGTACCATATTTTCTTTATCCAATCTGTCATTGATGGCCATTTATGTTGATTCCATGTCTTTTCTATTGTGAATAGTGCTGCAAAGAACGTAAGTGTTCATGTGTCTTTATGGTAAAATAATTTACATTCTTTTGGGTATATATCCAGTAATGGAATTGCTGGGTAGAATGGAAGATCTGTTTTTAGCTCTTTGAGGAATCGCCAAACTGCTTTCAGCAATGGTTGAACTGATTTACACTCCCACCAACAGTGTGTAAGTGTTCCCTTTCCTCTGTAACCTCTCCAGCATTTTTTATTTTTTGTCTTTTTAATAATAGACATTCTGATTGCTGTGAGATGATCTCATTTTGATTTTGATTTGCATGTCTCTAATGATCAGTGATATTTAGCTTTTCTCATATCTTTGTTGGCTGCATATATGTCTTCTTTTTTAAAATTTTTATTTTATTTTATTATTGTTTTTTAATTTTTTTATTTCCATAGGTTTTTGGGGAACAGGTGATATTTGGTTACATGAGTAAGTTCTTTAGTGGTGATATGTGAGATTTTGGTGCACCCATCACCCAATCAGTATACACTGAACCTGATTTGTAGTCTTTTAACCCTTATCCCCTTCCCACATCTTCACCCTGAGTCCTCAGAGTCCATTGTGTCACTCTTATGCCTTCGCATCCTCATAGTTTAGTTCCCACTTATAAGTGAGAATGTATGATGTTTGGTTTTCCATTCCTGAGTTACTTCACTTAGAATAATAATCTCCAATCCCATCAGATTGCTGTGAATGCCATTAATCCATTCCTTTTTATGGCTGAGTAGTATTCTATCATATATATATATCATATATTTATATGTACACCACAGTTTCTTTATCAACTCATTGATTGATGGGCATTTGGGTTGGTTGCATATTTTTGCAACTGTGAATTGTGCTGCCATAAACATGTGTGTGCAACTATCTTTTTCGTATAATGACTTCTTTTCTCTGGGTAGATACCCAGTAGTGGGATGGCTGGATCAAACAATAGTTCTACTTTTAGTTCTTTAAGGAATATCCACACTGTTTTCCATGCTGGTTGTACTAGTTTACATTCCTACCAACAGTGTAGAAGTGTTCCCTGTTCACCACATCCAGGCCACCATCTATTATTTTTTGATTTTTTGATTATGGCCAACCTTGCAGGAGTAAGGGAGTAAGGTAATATCGCATTGTGGTTTTGATTTGCATTTCCCTGCTCATTAGTGATGTTGAGCATTTTTTCATATCTTTGTTGGACATCTGGTGGGGAAGGGACATCCTATTCAACAAATGGTGCTGGGATAATTGGCAAGCCACATGTAGGAGAATGAAACTGGATTCTCATCTCTCACCTTATACAAAAATCAGCTCAAGATGGATCAAGGACTTAAATCTAAGACCTGAAACTATAAAAATTCTAGAAGATAGCATCAGAAAAATCCTTCTAGACATTGGCTTAGGCAAGGATTTCATGACCAATAACCCAAAAGCAAATGTGATAAAAACAAAAATAAATAGCTGGGACTTAATTAAACTAAAGAGCTTTTGCACAGCAAAAGGAATAAGCACAGCAGAATATTCCTGTGCTGTTTATTTGCACAGCAGAATAAACACATAACCCACAGACTGGGAGAAAATTTTCACAATCTATACATCTGACAAAGGACTAATATCCAGAACTTACAGTGAGCTCAAATAAATTAGCAAGACAAAAATAAACAGTCCCATCAAAAAGTGGGCTAAAGACATGAATAGACAATTCTCAAAAAAAGAACGTATATGTCTTCTTTTGAAAAGAATCTGTTCATGTTCTTTGATCACTCTTTAAAGGGTTTGTTTGTGTTTCATAAACTTAACTTCCTTGTAGATGCTGGATACAAATTAAAAGTATTGCCAGAAACATAGCAGGTTGGCAGTTATGTGTGGAATCATTATCCCAAGACACCTATGCAACAATGTGTTTTCAGTTTCAAAGATAGCAATTGATATTTAGTTCTTTTCTTGAGAATGAACCGGGTTTTAGGTCACCAAAGAAATGATTCTATATTTTTCTTTACCAGGTTCATCTTAATGACAAATTACCCACAATTTAACTTTATTTTTCAATATTTGAATACATGCTATTACCTTTATAAATGGATTTAGCATTTTTGGAGTCCTTCATGACAAAAAAATTGTACCTGACTAAGAAGAAATCCACTGACAGTGGGTACAATGACAGGTGCCATGCTCGAAAATCCCCTTGATGCTCCCATGAGAAAACTGGAATGCCTGTGGGTGACAGGAATGTTCCAGTCTAGATCCAGAGATGTTTGACAGTATCCTTCAGCCCTGATCCATGAATGAATCTATAACTCAATTATATTTTACAATTATATTTAGTTATAATTAGACAATTATATCAAAAAGGACTTGCACTATGTATATTCAAGGAGAGGGATGAAGACAAATCAATACCCCTCCCTCAAAATCCCTGAAAAAAAAGGCCACAGGTCTATCTGTGGTCCTTCCCTGTGGTTTATTCATTTCCTAAATTTGGGGATCCCAGAAAGCTGAAAGCTAAATCTTTTAAAGAAAATGTGAGACTGATAGTGGGGAACAGAGTCCTACCTTGGAGCAATATCTAAGACATTGATGTAAATCCCTGACTGACACAATGTGCTTAATGCACATGAGAGCGTCAGCAAGGCAGTTGCTGTGATATAGCTGGAATTGAGGTAGGGCAGAGACACAATGAGTGCTGAAGCGGGAAGATTTCCTAGGGAATGAAGAACAAACAAACAGTGAGATGCACTCTTTGGCTGCTGTATGCTATGCGAATTATCTGACCTTCAGGCTCTGTTCTTACCTAAAATTGTGGCAATTTTCCTCACAGTGATGAGTCTAAAATTTTTGGTTAGAAGGAAATCTGCTAGATAGCCTCCCACTATGCCTATCACCCAGGCAACAATAAAAGGAAGGGCAGATAGAAGTCCATTCTAAAGAGAAAAGATTGAGTAAATTACCATAATAAAGGCAGTGAGACCACAACTTTTGTTGATAAATTACTACTAATAATACTGATGCTCTGAAATCATACTTTCTTAGGAAAATCAGTAACCTCTTAAATCATACCGCAGAAAAGCTACTGGCATGAATATTAAATATTAGATTATTTTGGGTAATAAGAAATACATTTCTCTAAGTGGAATGATTAGCGAGGGCAGAGTAATTGGTCAGCCATGCAAGCAGGAGAAAGGAAGGGAAGGAAACATACTCACGTCTCTGATGTTAATATGGTACACAGAGCTGATGTAAGTTGGTATGTATACAATCATTGTGCTAACTAACCATTGATGGCTGAAACAGCCTAAACATATGGACCAAATGGGTAGAGATCTGAGCACAGCTTTGATGGGAAGAGGCTGCTGAGAAGACCTGACCTGAAAACAAATTTACTGTCAGAATGGCAAATCCAAGAGATGCTCACACACTTAGTCACCCTTAAAAATACAGATTTAAGGTCTCAAGAAAATTCAGATACAAGGTCTCAGGAAAGTGTTGGTGTCTTTATATGTACCTGTTGTTTCAAGGAGGATGTGATGTATTCTTTTTCTGAGGTGCTTATCCATGGATAGGAAGTGGGGTCATCATAAATCACAATAAACCAGAGAAGGCAGCAGACACAGCCAACACCTCCTGTAGGCACAGGGTACATTTGGTAGATGGGCTGTTTTCTGCTTTTTGGGTGAATTTCTTTTAGTTGGGATATTTTCTGACATAAGTTCCAGGAAAAGTTCATGTTCATTATATCCCTTTTCCATTTCTTAAACAATTCGCCCATTTTACATTTCCTGTTTATTTGTGTGTGTGGAAATTACAGAGCCTAGAAGTGGCACTATACTTGATATCTCAATATTTTTAATATTAGCCATTCTGATAGGTATGTAGAGATACCTCATGGTTTTTATTTGTATTTCTTAAATAACTGAGGATGAGTTGAGCATCTTTTCATGTGCCTATTTTCCCTCTCTCTATCTTTTTTTGGTGAAGGGTTTTTGCCCAATTTGTTTTTGTTTTTTTTATTATTGAGTTTTGAGAATTATTTACTCATTCTGAATAAAAGTCCTTATTATACATGTGTTTTGCAATTATTTTCTCCTGGGATCAGCTTGTCTTTTTATTATCCTAACAATGCCTTTTGATGAGGATACATTTTTAACTTTGATGAAATCCAATTTATCAATTAATTTTATGAATCATGCTTTTGGTGTCATATTTAGGAAATCATTGCTTAAATAAGAAAGATTATCTCCTATGTTTTCTTCTAGAAGGATAATTTCAGGTTTTATATTTAGGTCTGGGATTCATTTTGGTTTAGTTTTTATATATGATCCAAGGTATGGATGGAAGTTCATTTTTTTGGCATGTGGATATCCAATTTTTGAGCACTTTCTGTTAAAGAGACTATCCTTTATATATTGAACTTTTCTCAGAGATCAGTTCAGTTTACTTTATATGAAGTAAATAGAATCATGAGTCTATGATTCTATTTTGTTCCACTGATCTATTTGCCAGTCTTTATGCTAGTACCACACTGTCTTAAAGACTATAACTTTATAATATGTCTTGACATCAGGTAATGTTAGTCCTACAACTTTGTAGTTTATTTTCAAAGGTGTTTGGCTATTCTAGAATCTTTGCATTTCCATAAAAATGTAGTTTTCAGTACACAGCCCTCACATCTCTTTTGGCAGGTTTTATCCCTATGTTGAATATATTTTATGCCATTGAAAATGGTACTGTTCTCTTTAATTGACATTTCTAATTATTTCAGTTTTTCTACATCTGAAAATATCTCTATTTTGCATTTGTTTTTGAAACAGTTTTTTTCATTGGGTCTAGAATTCTAGGTTGACAGATTTTTTTCTTTTCTTTTTCTTTTTGGTTTGTTTTCTTGCACTACTTTAAAGATGTTGTTCCACTGCCTTCTCTCTTGCACTGCTTCTAACAGGAAGGAATGCTGCATTCAGCATTATCTTTGCTCCTCTCTCTATAACATATCTTTTAGCTTTTGCTACTCTAAGATTTTCTCTTTATTTCTGGTTTTGAGTCATTTGATTAGAATGTCGCTTGATGTAGTTTTCTTCATGTTTCTTGTGCTTGAGGTTCATTGACCTTTTTGGATTTGTGAATTTATAGTTTTCATCCAATTTGGAAAATTTTTGGTCATTGTTTCTTCAAATATTTTTGAGAAATGTTGTTGTTGTTCTCCCATCCTACTCCTCTATTTTGGGCACTCCACAACTTACTAATGTTCTCATTTTAATATTATAATTTTCTCTGTGTCATGCATTTTGAATGATTTATATTGCTGTTTTTAAGTTCATTAATCTTTCATTTTATTGTGTCTAATCTGTCATTAACTCCATTCAGTGCATTTTTCATCTCAGATATTGTACTTTTCATCTCTATAAGTTTTATTGGGTCTTCTTTATATTTACTATGCCTCCACTTAACTTTCTGAACATACAGACTTATGCTATAATATAGCTATAGTAACTATTTCAATGCCCTTGTTTACTAATTCTAAAATCTCTGTCAGCTCTGGGTTAGTTTTGATCAGTTCATTATTCTCTTCCTTATAAGTTGTATTTTTCTCCTTTTCTTCACGTCTGGTAATCTATGGTTGGGGCCAGACATTATGAATTATATCCTGCTGGGTGCCAGATAGTTTTGTATTCCTATAAATCTGTTTAAGCTTTGTTTTGGGATATGATTAAGTTATGTGGAAATAGTTTGCCCCTTTTAGGTCTTGCCATCACCATTTGTTAAAGAGATCCACAGCAGTACTCCTTCTAAGGCTAATAATTTCTCACTACTGAGGAATAACATTTATGAGTATTCCATCCAATGACCCATGAATTATGATTTTTTCAGTCTGTCTTATGAAAATGGGTACTATCTCTGATTCTCTGTGAGTGCAGGCACCGTCTTCAGTCTTCACCAATGATTTTCCCCTGCCTACATTAAAGTCCCCTTTTTCATTCTTGATATTGGTTATTTTTCTTTTGTTTCTCTCTCTCTCTCTGTTTCTCTCTCTTTCTCTCTCTCTCTCCATCTGGCTAAAGATTAGTCAATGCTATTGGTCTTTTCAAATAACCAGTTTTAGATTGAACACAACCTCTTTTTTGGTTTAAATCCATTAATTTCTACATGTACTTTTGTTATTTTCTTCCTTCAGTTTGATTTAGGTTTACTTAAATCTTCTTTTTCTAGTTATTTTAAGACATAAGCTTAGATCATTAATTTGAGAACCATCTTTTCTAATATAAACATTTAATGTTAAAAGTTTCTCTCTAAGCATTGTTTTAATTACATCCTACAAAATTTGATATATTGATTTTTTCATTTTCATTCAATTCAATTAAAAACTTTCCCTTGTGTCTTTTTCTTTAACTCATTGGAAGTATGTTGCTAACTTTTTAAATATTTGGGGTATTTCCAGAGGCTTTCTGTCACTATTTCTAGTTTAATTCTATTATGTTCAAAGAAAATATTTTCTATCATTTTAACTCATTTAAATTTGTTCAATCTCATTTTTGTAGGCCATAAATTGTCTATCCTGGTGAATGTTTGAAGCACACTTGAAAAGAGTAAGTACTCTACTGTTGTTGAATAAAATGTACTTAATCTGTGTTCTTATTCTATTGATTATTGAGAGAAGAATATTGAGGCCTCCATCTTTAATTGTGGATTTGTCAATTTCTCCTTACTCTTTGATCAGTTTTTGCTTCATGTATTGTGAAGCTCTGTCATTAGGTGTATATACATTTCAGATTGTTATGTCTTCTTGTGAATTGGTAATATTCCTTGTTCTGAAGCCATTCTTGTCTGATATTAATATATCCCCCCAGTTTTCTCATGATTAATGTTTCCATGGTAACTAACATCTTTGTTCCCTGGACTCTGTACAGTCCCAAGAACCAACAGGACTCTATCTCTGCCCTCAAAGAGCTCACTGCCCAGAAGGGGAGATAAATGTATAAACAAATAAATGCAAACTAATGAAAGCTTTGAAAGTAGAATGTAAAAGCTACTGAAGTGGAAGTTATGGAGGGAGCAGTTCTTTCTTGATTTCTAATAACTAAATGGAAGGCTTTGGGACAAATGCTGAGGTTGGCAAAATTCATCCTCTTGGTGTTTCATGTTTTCTCCTCTCTAAGAAACTTGAGCCTCACTCAGGATGCTTTGCTCCTATGCTTAATCTGAGACAAAACCGACAGCAGCACCTAACTCTCTGGATTTCTTCCTTCCGTGTCTTACCACTGAACTGCAAGCCTATCCCCTACTGCCTGCAATGGCAGCAGAGTATGCCTGATTACCGTGTGATAATAATACAATATGGTAGGTTAATAGCACTTTATAATAGGCAGGAGAACTTCCAATTTTTTTATGGCATTGGCTAATTATTCCCTTAGATTAAGATATTTTGTTTTCTAGGATTTATCTGTCTTGACTCATTTGGTTTGGAAAACTATACACAAATATACTTACTGAGGAGAATCTTTCTCCATATGAAAGTCTGAGAACTGGGAGATAGTAGCTTACCAAAGATATAGAAGACAAAAGGCCACCCAAGGGTTTCACTAATGAAGCCACCTATGAGGATGGCAGAAAAGCATCCCAGTAACATTCCTGCAAAGAGACAGAAAGTAAGCTGTGGGACTCTAGACTTCTTCCTGGCAAACACATACAGATTGATAGATGACATATTATAGAGCAGTAGCACTAAACCATAAGGAGACGAGCATATTAGAATGCACAAACTTCAAATTTATGATTTAAGAACATATAATTTCATATGTTGTCCTTAGAGCACATTTTTCTGGCAGTTCCCTATAACATAGCAGATGACTGTCATACTTCCTTTCAAGTTCTTGTAATTACACAAGTTATATATGCTTATTGTAAAAGTAAACTACTATAAGGAGCCAAAGTTACTCTCATCTGCCTTCCCAGCCACTCATTCTTCTCTCTAAAATTAACCATTAGTAACAATGTATTATATAATACGTAATTGCATACCTTTTCTGTACACATAAATAATATATATCTACACATAGTCATCCTCCTGATAAATGCATTTATGTAATATGTAGGCAGAAAGATAGATTTTTCTATAAATGTGCTAGTAACTCTTTTAACTTGTATAGCTTTTCAGAATGTTCTAATATGGTAGGGCATGTTCCCTTTTTATCACTTTTTCAAACATTTCCAGGTGATTGTATTTTTTATTTTCCAGATGAACATTAATATTAAGCTGTCAAATACTATATATGTGTATAGGTATTATCATTTTTTAAAAAACAGGATCATAATGTTTCTATTGTTTTGGGACTTCACTTTTTATTCAACAATTAGTCTTGTAAGCATTTTTATGTCATTGTAGATTCTACGTAGTTACTCTGAACATAGACATAATTTATTTCTGTGCAATAGAATATCAGAAGTGGACTTGCTAGGTCAAAGTCTAGATCAAAGGCTATGTGCATTTTAAATTTTGGTAAATACTGACAAAATACCTTACTAGAAGGGTGTACCAAATTAAATTGCCAAAAATCTTGTTTTTTTTTTTTTCTTGTCTCTTTGACAGCATTTAATATCCTCAAAGGTTTTTCCTTGTTGTTGTTTCTTGTTTTTTTTGTTGTTTGAGACAGGGTCTTGCTCTGTCACTCAGGCTGGAGATTTATTACATGGTGCAATCACAGATTACTGTAATCTCAAACTCCCACACTCAAGCAATCCTTCCACCTCAACCTCCAAGTAATGGAAAGACAGGTGCATGTCACCACACTTGGCTAACTTAAAAAAATTCTTTATAGAGATAGGAATCTTGCTATGTTACTCAGGCTGGCCTCAAACTCCTGACCTCAAGTAATCCTTCCATCTTGGCCTCCCAAAGCACTGGATTATAGGCATTAGCCATCATGCCCAGCCCCTCAAGGTTTTTTTTTTTTTTTTTTCCATTTTTCCATTTTATTTTTTATTTATTATACTTTAAGTTCTAGGGTATATGTGCACAAAGTGCAGGTTTGTTACATATGTATACATGTGCCATGTTGGTGTGCTGCATCCATTAACTCGTCATTTACATTAGGTATATCAAAGTTTTTAAAAATTGCCTTTCCGGCCAGGTGCAGTGGCTCATGCTTGTAATCCCAGCACTTTGGGAGGCCGAGGCAGGCGAATCACGAGGTCAGGAGTTCGAGACCAGCCTGGCCAACATGGTGAAATCCTGCCTCTACTAAAAATACAAAAACTTAGCTGGGTGTTGTGGGGGATGCCTGTAATCCCAGGTACTCGGGAGGCTGAGGCAGGGGAATCGCTTGAACCCAGGAGGCGGAGGTTGCAGTGAGCCGAGATCGCGCCACTGCACTCCAGCCTGGGCGACAGAGTGAGACTCCGTCTCAGAAAAAAAAAAAATTATTTTTCCAATATTAATGAAAAAGAGAGCTGGGAGTGGTGGCTGATGCCTGTAATCCCAGCACTTTGGGAGGCTGAGGTGGGAAGATCAGTTGAGGCCAGGAGTTCAAGTCCAGCCTGGGCAATAAGTAATATCCTGTCTCTACAAAAAACAAAAAGTAAAAAATTATCCAAGCATGGTGGTGTCTGACTGTAGTTTTAGCTCTTCAGGAATCTGATGCAGGAGAATCACTAGAGCCTAGGAGTTCAAGGCTGCAGTGAGCTGAGATCATGCCACTGCACTCTAGCCTGGGTGGCAAAGGGAGACCTTACTTCAAAAAAAAAGAATAAATAATAAAGAGTACCCCATTTTAATTTCCTTTTTCATAGTAAAGTTGCACATTTTTTTCTATCTTTAGCTATCATTTTTTATTTCTTCTGTGAACTGTCTGTTCATAATCTTCTTATCTTTGTTTCTTTTGCTTGTTTAATTTTCCCTTAATTTACAGAATCTTTATGTATTGTGAATGATCCTTTGTCTGTATGCTGGCTGCAATTATCCTCCCATCTTTAACCTTTTTAATGTTGTGTTTTGTAATTCAGCTGTAAGCTTTTATGAAGCCAGATCTCTGATTCTCCTCTATAATGACCGCTACATTTACTCTTTAGTTTAGAAGATCTTTTCCTACCTCATAACGTAAAAAAAAAAAAAAAAGAAAAAAAGTCTCTTATTTACTTGTGTTGCCTCATTTAAGCACTAGTAGTCAGATTTATAATTGAGTAAATAGAGAGAAAACTTAAATAACTTGCCAAAGGTCACATTGTTAATAATGGGAAGTTGGTGTTGGAAATGAGACTGCCTGACCCCAGGCCACAGATACATGGAGATGGAAAACAGCACCTTTTTCTACCACTAAGTCTACCAAATTTGTATCTTTTCCTTGAACTCTCTGCCTTTGCTTTGACTATAATGGGGAACAGGTTCCTGCATTGCATCCATCCAAAGCCAGGTCCCTTCTTATCCTCTGGACCCCGTCTCCTCCAATCTACCCCAGGCTTGGACTCCTAAGAGTATGCATGGTACAAGAATACCATGTTTATCTTTGAACATAGATATAAAGGGATATGAAGACTAAGAGACAAATAATATTAGTCAAGCAATGATTTTAAATATGAGTCTCTGAACATTCATGGAGGTTTAGAGGCACTCAATCAGGGAAGCACTGAAGCTTGTGAAATTCAAATGTAGCCATCTCTTCCCAACTCTTCATTCAGTGACTTGACTGAATCTTGAAATCAGCTATGGTGGGAGTGTTTAGAGCACAGAAACTGATAAATACTATAAATGAGCTTACTTTCCCCCCTAAAAAGTCTGTTTAACAGCACAGCATTGCTGACTCAATATTTGTCCGGGCCTAATTCAGCACCCACTGGAGATACCCATGCTGTCTCCACGTGCTCAAGAAACACAAAGCCATGGCACTTAGTTCTTTAGGGAATGGACCTGTGACCAGCAGCACTCATCCTTGTGTTTTTCCCATACAGCAAATGCATGTCATTGGCCCTGATGCCTTTCCTCTAGACACCCCTGTTTGAACCTCAACTCTGGTTCTCAGAACCACACCATCAGTGGTAAGGCTGGTACAGCAGAAAGACAGAGAAAGAATGTTTGAACACTTGAACATTCTGCACACTTGATTCAGGTCATGCTTCTACCTGCTTGTACTCTATCTTACATGGGTTAACATATCCCATTTCCACTCCTCCCCCTTACTTTTTACCCTGTGTTTTAAATTGACGTAACACTGCAATTACAGCACCTAATGTGGTCTGTGAGCCTATCTGTTCTATGACCTCTGGGATAGTTTGTCTGGTAGTGTACCTTAGGCTACCAAGGTATCAAGGCATTTTCCTCCATGATAGACGTGCTTTATTCATACAACATTTGTGTTTCTGAGATTAATCTATGTTGTTTCATGCAGCTACAGTTTCTTCATTTTCACTGCTGTATGATATTGCATTATTTTTAGATTTAAAGGTGTTTGGGTTAATTTTTCTTATCACCTATTAAAACCTGCCTTAGATATGAACTATCAGTTCTGTTTGGTCTGCTCAGTCCCTTAAGTTACTAAACTCCTTAAGTGGCTGCAAAGTTTCCTATCTATAATAGGTGCACCTTTTTAGGCTCCCTTAGAAGATACAGTACACCATGTCCTAGAGGCTGGCAATACTTGAGCCCTTCCACTAAAGGCAGGTGCCTTCTGCAGTAGTCCTACGCCAACCTTATGAGCTGAGTAATTCCATCCACCAGTATAGCCTGCAGAGGAGCCCCGGGATAATCAGAAATGGCAGTTTCTATAAGATCTACTGAGGAAAGCAGGCAGGTTCAGCTCACTCCACCTGCTGATGGGATTCTCCAGTGGCTTTCTGTTGGGTGCCTTCAGACAACCATGGGCTCTATGCTCTCTAACCAGGTTGGGAGGCCGGAAAGGATCACCTGCCTGGAGCCTCTGAAACAGTCCTTCAACACCAAAGATGAGAAAACTTCTGGAACCTGCACCCTTTGTAGGCTACTGAGATTCTTCTAGGTACTGTCATTTGACCTGTTCTGGTTGTTCGGTCTCTATATACTCAGAAGTGAGAGGAAAGGGAGTTGCTACTTTCTATAAGATCACTGTCTTCAGTCCAAGTCTTTTAACTTTTCTTTCATGCTTTCCACCTCTTGATTTTCTTGTGCTGTATTCTGAGATAATCCCTCAGTGTGATAAACAAAGTGAATTTTCTTAGTCCAAGTTGCAAATGGCAGAGACTAATCCTCCAGAATTGTGAGGGTTTTAGAGTGTGTTGTCAGTCAGGGTGTGTGTATAGCTTTTTTTCTGGACTTGAAGGGTCCCTGTCTTCTTGGTACTCATAAATTACCAGGAGAGTTACCCTTTTTTTCTCACCTAGCAGCCACTTTAGCAATCTCCTGTTTCTTAACCATACACTGTCCATTTTCCACACTTCCCCCGTATAACTTAGACTTCTTCCTCCAGAATATTCATTCAGAGCACAGTGTCCAGGCAGATAATTATCAGAAAGAAGTTATCAGGACAATTGAGAGCAACTCCAAAGAAGATTAACTTAAATCTTTACCTTCCAATAAATAATAGTATAAACTCCCAAATGTCAGGAATTAATATATAAAGATAAAGCCATACAAGCTGAAGAAAAAAAAACATGAATGGAGTTTTTTTTATAACCTTTCCATCTATGATTCAAAATCCAGATGCCATAAAAATGATCAATTTGACCACATAAAAATATTTTTTAAATGCTCCAAGTCATAGTGTAGGCAAAGTCATGCCACAAATGACATCTTAGGGAAAATAACTGAAAATCATGTCATAGACAAAGGACCAGTCTTTTTAATTTAAAAATACTTCATTGACATTGAGCAGATGATGAGGAACCATGCAATGAAAAGCTGTCAAGGAACCCAGTGGTAGAATGTTGGATTGTAGTGTTTCCATTTGGAGTACATGACCTTACCTGATAAAGCAATGCTGCAGAGTCTGCTTCGTTCATGTGGAGGGCCCCACTTTTCCCAAATTGCAAACTGACCCCCAATTACTGAGCACTGAAATTAAAATGATTAGAGTTCTTAACGTGTGGTGCCATGTCAAAATTAATATCCAACTCAGATTTATAAAATATTGGGTACCTGGCTTAGGCCCTGGACTATTCGAGTTACAATGAGGAAGACTATTCCAAAGTCAGCAGCCAGAGGGATGCATAGAGTGAGAAATGAAGTTGCAAACAAAGAAATGCCAACCACTCGCTTTGTTCCTACTCTTCCAGCCAGGTATCCACTGGGAGCCATTGTCAGTATGCCACCATAACCAACAGCACCAAAGATGATGCCTTGGATTTGAGGAGACCAGTCATACACAGGAGCCTTAGAGAAACAGAGAATGCTGTAGTAAACCTTACACAAAAAGATTCTCACATACCCTAAAAAGCTTCTTTAGACCTTTTACTTGCTTTCAAATCACTATTTTCTCCATTAAAGTTTTTAAACATACATACTCTAGAAAAATAATTATCCAAGCAAACAAACAGCAAAAAGAAAAGCACAAATTTATATCTTGTGTTGCTTACCTTTGCAGAAAGACTCTTTGGGGCTTTATTTAGGTCACCAAATGAGTCAACAGGCAGTCCCTCAGAGGAGCCATTGAACTGGGATTGAGGGCTTGTGCTGTTGACCATGGCTACCATGGTGATGTTCATGATGACATTTTGTGCTATCGTTGTAAAGTTGCAGAAATGTAAGACAAGGGCTATTCCATAACGAGCAGAACATAAACTTGGAACTGGAAATATTATGACATCATATTAGTGCTTTTTAAAATTGAGCTAACATTAGTTTTTCAAAAGATACGATTTAAAAAGTACCTGATCACCTAAAGATTTAAATCATTACTTAAATGACACTTCTGTTGGCTTTAGGAAAGGAAGATACAAAAGGAGGAGATCACTGAGTTGAGCTAAAGGACGTTTTATACCACAGCTTTGTAGAGCCTAACTTGATCTCAGGGATTCTGTTCATCCTAAAATTTTGTCTCTCCCATTCCTAGGTCATTGTGTTCTACGGTTGATGAACTTACTCACAAGTAAATGCTTATACATATGTGTGTGTGTGTGTGTGTGTATGTAACACATATATATGAAAAGAAAATATATACATATGAATATATGCACATATTTAAATTGCTGCATATAATTTATAATATATTACATATAATTTGTATGTATAATTATATATAAATATAAAGCATATAATTTATATATGACATGTATTGTTATACATTATGCACTATATGTTATGTATAATACGAATAAATTTTATGTATGTAAATGAAATGTAAGTTACACTTTGAAGAGAGTTGTCCATTGGTATAGATGTATTCCATTCACATCTTAAAACATTGAAGATATATTTTCATTTAATTTTTGAGATTAAACTCCTAGGAAGATTCTCTCATTAGAGAAATTGATGCCCACAAACTATGAAAAAATAAAGTGAAAAATAGTGGAAAAAGAAAGGAGTACAGCATTCAGATAATCTGTATGTGTACAGCTAGGAAAGATGGCAACTTAAATGTAGAAATCTCATTCTCCCTTTTCCATATCCTGGCTAAATTGTCCAAAAAATGTAAAACACAGGGAAATCAGCATTTGTAGTTGAAATTAAAGAACTCTTCAGAAGTTAAAATCTGGGGGAAAAAATCAGTTAGATGAGATTGAATGGTATAAAAGTTTCAAAGGTTAGGTCTCTACTCAACTTCTTAAAAAGTCTTGCAGCATTATATTAAGTGAGTAGAAGGTATCCTGGCAGAATACAGCAAACAGTCTAATTTGAAGGGCAAATAAAATGCATGAGCCAAGAAGTCGTATTTATCTGGACTCAGATTTTTTACACTAGGAATTCAGGCAGAGTAGCTCTTTGAAACTCTCTCCAACCCTTTCACTTTTTTCTGCGTGGGAAGAAAAGGGACTTCGATCAATGAGACTGGGTAAATAAACTGAGCATGTGTAGCTCTGTATCTTCTCCAGCCTGCCTGGAAGCTGTCTACTCTCCTGCCATGCGACTACTTTAGCAGTGCAAGCCTGGGATTGTCCAGTTCACCCTATGCCTGCATGGATAAATCTATTCAATGCAACAGAAATAGCAGGGAGCTGGACTGATCACTGTTCTAGACCATGTCCTCCAGTCCAGATTTGACATCTTCAGTCAATCATTGAACAAAACACTTATCAATCACCACCAATACTGGGCCCTAGAAGTGTAGCAGCAAACGTAGCACACAAATAGCCCTGTGTTTGGGGACCTCACATTCCAGAGAGAAGCACAAAATATGAAACACAAACAGTAAATCAAATAATGTGTTAGAGGGTGATAATTGCTATAAAGAAAATAAAGCAAGAAAGGAGGGAAGTCCTAATGACATACCAGAGAGGTGGTCATGCAGACATCTGGGGAAAGAACATACCAAGTAGAGGGAACAGCCCTGGGGCTGGTTGGAGAGTGCCTGGTATGTTCAAAGAATCAAAAAGAGGGGACTATGACAGAATGGAGTGAGCCAGGAGTACAAGAAGAGATATTAGGAAAGCTAGATAATGGGGCCTGAATTGTTCAAGATATGTGGGCCATTGCAGGTACTTTGGCTTTTACTTTGAGTGGGATGGGGGCCACTGGAGGGTTTTCAGCAGAAGTGGAACATGATGTGACTTACATTTTGAAAGGATCTCTTTGGCTGCAGAAATGAGAACAAAATGATAGAAAGGAAGTGCAGTTAGGAAGCTATTGCAATAATTCAGAAGAGAAGTGAAGCTATCTTGGATTAGGGTCATGGCAGTAGCTAAGATGTGGTCAGACCCCAGATAAATCCCAGCATGGAAAAAACACCAAATGAGAGTTTCAGTTTTATAGGTGGGTGGAAGGCAAGGAGAAGGGGAATTGGAGAGCTTGTTGTTCTAAACAACAAGAAGAATGAAGTTCTACTTTCCTAGGAAGAAAGGTCTTTGGAAGGAGCAGGTTTGTAAGGTGGGGTGGTCAAGAGCTTATTACTGGACATGTTAAAACAGAGATGCCTCTTAGGCACCAAAGAGAAGGTGTTGAGCATGTTGGATATACAGTTCTTAAGTTTAGAAGAGAAGTAGCAGTTGAGGCATAACATTGGGAGTTAATAACCTACAGAAGATACTTAAAGCCATAAAACTTGAGAAATGGAAATAAATAGAGAAGAAAACTAAATAGAAGACTAACTCTGGGGCTCTCCAGTATTTGGAGGTTGGATAGATGTGGGAGGAGCAAACAAAGGAAAGTGAAAAAGAATGGGTGGTGGGATAAGAAGAAAACCAGAAGAGTGTGGTGTCCTGGAAGCCAAGGGGACAAGAGTTTCAGGGAAGAGGGAGTCAGTAGGTACTTCAGATATTCCTGATAGGTCGTGTAACATGATGTCAAATCCTCACAATAACAGTATGAGGCAGCTATTGCTACTGTTGTACAGATGAAGAAACACAGGCACAGAGAGACCAGCTCACAATGTAGCTCAGGTGTCTATGCTCTTAACCACTGTAGCACATATATATGGTGGCTTCTGTTTTGTCCAAGATGACTCCATGAGAATACCTCTGTGATTAATACAATCCACGTGCACCCAGCTGTAGGGTTTATGTGGCTCTATGATGTGGGATAAAGAGGTGCCGTGAGATTAACAAAGGAGGATTCCCCTTATGGCTATGCTATCTTCTATTGATGGAGTACAAGTCTTTGTAGTGAATGAACTCAAATATAACATCTTTGTAAGGGTTTTTTTTTTTTTTTTTTTTTTTAATCTGATTCAGTGCTGGTGATGACTTCCTCTATCAATCAAATCAACTAATAATTTGTGAGTTTTTGTGGCCTCTGATTTTCCCAAGTTCCTTTGGGATCCTAGGTGCCAAAGGCTACCAAAAAGGGTATCAGCAAACCAAGAGACTAATGGCTTACAAATGAGGAGGTTGAACATTTGCCTCATGAGAATGCTGAAAGATTAACTAGAGGGTGTATTAACAGGTTTAGTCTGGTGCTTGCCAGATGTTAAGTGTTTCCTGCAGGCCACTATTTGTATCCTTAAAAGTTATTTTGTCCTGTGTCCATTCCGAATGAACTATATCAGTTGTGCCTACTCTAATAGATTGGTGCCAGTGGTGTGCTGTCTGTTAAATTTTTTGTGATCACCCCTAGCTATATGAGAATGTGTGGGTCTGTATGAATGTGAGAAAGTGTAAATTAAGAAGCACCTGAGGATATTCTGTTAAACTACTGGAAGAGGGCCCTGACACCATGAAATCATAGGTTTTTGAACGTGAGAGGTTTTATTAATGAATTCAGTACTACTGTACTCAAAATCCAGGAAGCTTGTTTCTTAATTTGATGTGACAGACAGACCTTAAGGTGGCCCCAGTGATTACCACCTCATGGTATTCTCACCTTTATATAATTCCCTTTCCTTTTATGGGGCCAGGAACTTTCACTTGCTTGTATCCAAGAGAATATGGCAAAGGTGATGGGATGTCACTCCCATGATTACATTATGTTGTATAAGACTCCATCTTAGCAGACTAAAGATAAACACTCTTCATGTGGGCTTGATGAAATAAGCAGAAAGTTAGAGAACCTCACATGATAAGGAACCATGAACATCCTCTAAGACCTGAGAATGGCCTTCAATAAAAATTCAGCAAACAGCCAGAGCCTTCAGTCATATAGTTATAAGAAAATGAATTTTTCCAACAACCTGAATAAGCCTGGAAGTGGGTTCTTCCCTAGTCTATTCTGTAGATGAGAATGCAACTTAACCACTCAATTGTAGCCTTGTGAGACCCAGAGAAGAAGAACCACTTAAGCCAAGCCACGCCTGGAGCTCTGAGCCACAGAAGCTGTAAGATAATAAATGTGTGCTGTTTCAGGTTACTATGTTTATGGTAATATGCATGCAGAAATAGAAAATGAGTACAGTTGGCAAAAAAATAATAAAGCCTAGTTGAATGACTATACAAGAATTTTTGGGGGTAAGTATTGAAAGATATTTGCATTACAAAATTTATCATGAGAATAAAATGATAAGACATTATTGTACTGAAGAATAAGAATACTCAGAAAAATATAAGGAACAACAGAAAAACATCCAAAAGAATCATACAATGTGTAAAGAGTGTTGTGGCAATTAATGGGAGAAAACTAGATCATGTAGTTAGTACTGCTAAGATAATTGGTTACATAAGTGGAAAATACTATTGGTGCAATAGCATGTTTTAAATTAAAATAAAGTATAGATATGATACAATAATACTGCATTTTGTCAGACTGAAGGCACCACTGATACATCATTATTTTTGTTCCACTAAAACTCAATTGATCAACTGATTAACAGATCAAACTGAATAGGTCTGAAACTAAACTCTTGAGCCCTACCACCTCAAAACTTCTACCCAGAGTCTTTCCCAGCTCCGTTGATAGAAATCTTATTCTTTCAAACACTTTGCAATCCTTGATCTGGAATGTAGTATTGTCTTCATATTCAAAATGTGTATAGAATCCAACAACTTCTCACAAGGGCCACTGTTATTTTTTGGCTAAAAGCTAATTTCATGTGGTTCTAGCTATCAATATCTCCTGCCTGAATTTTTGCAGTAACCTTCAGCTTGGTTCCTTGCTTCTAATCTATTCTCAATACAGCAGTTGGAGTATCCTCATCATACCATAAATAAAATCACCTCCTCTTCTGCTCAAAATCCTCCCTGTGATTTTATTTTTGTTTGGATTAAAAACTAAGGTCTTTGTAGTGAACAAAGGAAATGAAATATGTAAACTCTTTGCCTCACAATTTTCATTTCTTGGGAATAAACCCTGAAGAAATAATTCCAATGTGGACTAGTGTTGTGTTAAATAATGTTCATTTATCATCATATCTATAATAACTTACATACATAGTTCATATACATCTAATAACCTAAGTAACATATGTAGTTCATATGTAGATATAATAGCCGAGTAACAAAAGAAAATTCCACAAATTAAATATCCAGTCACAAGAAGGTTTTTCAGCTAAATAATACTTCATCTATTGGCTATGTTGGAATATCATATGTATCCTTTAAGAATCCATATTGCTTTATAAGATTCACGAAGAGATTCACACTTTATGAATCTAATAAATCAATATGGAAAAGTATATGCTGTCAAGTTAAAAAATATACAACACAATACATGAAGTGTAGAACTATGCAAAATATGCATACAAAATAAAGGCAATAAAATTAAATTATAGTTGTTGAATTAAGCTGATGAAAACCTTTTTATTTCTTGTTTTTTGAAGTATCTATAATTGGTTTTTCTTTTTTAAATTAAGCAATACAGTTACATTTAAAATATTACACGCAATCACAAGCAGGACACACAATCCTATGTGTAGACAATTCAGTAGCAATTATCAAGAACATAAAGATTGGATAGATAAAGATTGAAAGGTAACTGTCAAAAATAAAATGCTTCTTTATAGTAATATTTATTTCTTTCATATTTGCAAAATATGTTAATTTCACTGGATTTGTAAAAAGAATTAAAGAACGTAAAAATCACAAATTCATTTTTATAGTAATACATTGACAAAAAGAATTCACTGTAAAATCCTAAAACCAAGCATTTGAGGTCGAATTTACCTTTCCTGGGGATCAGTACCTCATCCACTTGCATATCTTGTGCATTCTTACTCTCCCTTGCTGTGGGACTCAACTCTGTCTTGGTGGCCATTGTGTTTCTGCTCTCCAGGTGAATGGTTTTCCCCTATCAGGGAGACACGTAATTCACATGCATCAGTTGAGAGAAAGGGACTCCCCTTTGAAATATTTAAACAGGGGCACCAAGGAAACAAAAGCTGGCCCATTCCAACTGGTTGGGGACAGGGAGGTTCATTATCCCCTCTTGACTCAACACAACAGGCATACTGCATCTAAGGTTTAGAATTGTTTATTTATTAGGATCTAGAGTGCTCTCGGTGTGCCAGCTTATGAGCAATGACTTTGAAGTTAAGTATTCCCAAGTTCAAATTCAGGTTCATGATTTACTGTGCCAAGTGCCACTAGGAGCACATTTGTGTGTTTCAGTTTCCTCATCTGTTGTTAATAACAATAACATCTTCATCAAAAAATTGCTGTTAGCTGAAACAGATTGCATATACCTAGAACATTGCCAGACACCCAGTAAGTAAAAGCTGTAGTTCATTGTCATCATCACTGGAGCTACCACAGCAGTGGGTCACCTCAGAGCTATGCTCCTCTGGAATCTTCTACCTGCACCTGAGAACCTGGCTTCTACTGCCCTTGACAACACCCATACTGCTTCCTCATTTGACTCACTGTATCGATGTGTGTCACTCATAATTGGGGACCAAATTTGCATAATGAGAAGATAACATTCAAATCTCATATTATTATTGTCCATAGGTTGATGATGTGTCTACAGATTTCTAGAAATAACTAACATGGAGATTGTGACCTTTTTGCATATAAGACAACCAAAAAGAACCATTACTGTATTACAATACTAGGATCTTCAATGCCCAAGGAGATTTTTATGTGTTACTATATGTAGAATTGTAATATTTGTGCTATGTTTACTGCTCATATTATTAAATTTGACTCTCTTAAAGAAAACATCTCAAAATATGTAACTGCTTCTACCACTAATAAACCAAACTTGTCAGCTTAATAAATTAAATCTTCCTAAATATCTAAGCACTACTACATAACCAGAACTGGCCTGATATCATTGTTGCAAACTAAGGAATAACTTCTTAGTATCTCTTTATAGTAGAAGTTTTATTATTCAGAGGTATGTTTTCACCAAGAGAGGAGGGACATAAGGATATTCCCAAGACCGGGTAATTTATAAAGAAAAAGAGGTTTAAAGGACTCACAGTTTCACATGGCTGGGGAGGTCTCATACTCATGGCAAAAGGCAAAGAAGCAGCAAAGCTACATCGTATATGGCAGCAAGCAAGAGAGCTTGTGCAGGGGAACTCCCATTTATAAAATCTTCAGATCTCATGAGACTTCTTCACTACCATGAGAACAGTATAGGGGAAACTGCCCCCATGATTCCTGGCCCCACCTGGCCCCACCTTTGACACTTGACTTTTATGGGGACCACAATTCAAGGTGAGATCTGGGTGGGGACACAGCCAAACCATATCAGGAATTATAAAATATGTACTCACTTTTCTCCTGGTTTATTTCAATCAGTATAATTTTTTTAAAATTTATCCATGTTGTCGTACATATAAAATAGTTCAATCCTTCTAATTACTGAGTAATATTCCACTCCATAGCTGTATCACAATTTGTTCATCCATTCATTTACCTTTTGATTAAAAATTGCGTTGTTTGCAGTTTTTTGCCATTACAAATAAAGCTGCAGCGAAAATTCATGTACAGGTCTTTGTATAGACATGTGCTTTCGTTTCTCTTAGATAAACACTTAGAAGTGGAATACCTGGATCATATAAGTGTAGTATTAATGTCTCTTCAGATATTGCCATTGGGCATTCTAATTCCATGGTGTGGCCAGGACATTTTAAAAATAGGTCTTCTGTTTCTAGGGAAATTGCCCTGATTCTATATTCAAAGATTGTCTGGGAGATATTTTACCAAATGACAAAGATGGGTCAAACTTCATTGTTTTGTGCAACTCTGAATTTTTGTGCAACTCTCTCCAATTCTGAATTCAGTAATGTCATGATGGTAGCTTGGAATTGGCCATAATAGGAGCTTTAACACCAAAAAAAAAAAAAAAAGTCTAAGCTACAAATTTGGGCTTAATTTATTGTTTATGAACTTCCTGGACTTAAGAAATTTATCAAACAATGTTCATCTAAGTGTATGTGGTGGGGGGGGGCTTGTTTGTACATATACACACTACATATCTACATCCACAAAGACACAAAGACACAAACTTACATAAACATATAGAAATAGATATGTAGTATGTATACTACATTCATTACTATATACATATAGTATATATACATTACTATATGTATATATACATATAGCAATGAATGCTTTTCAGGCATGAAAACTCTGAAACATGAGTCAGACTTCACTTTCCACTGATTTCCTTTTCAATGATGTGACCTCCTCTGC
The DNA here is from genome assembly GCF_008728515.1 of Papio anubis. Taxonomy (NCBI): domain Eukaryota; kingdom Metazoa; phylum Chordata; class Mammalia; order Primates; family Cercopithecidae; genus Papio; species Papio anubis. The sequence goes on from NC_044981.1 coordinate 25,912,611, forward strand.
AAAGTATAGCTACTCTTGCTAAGATGACATCCTTCATACCCAGCCCTGCATCTGCATTGTCACTGCCTCTATTCATCAGTATGATCTCCAGTCTCCACAGAAAGGTCAAGGTCCCCTGATTCCATACTGATATTCCCATTTGTCTCCTGACTTTTGAAAATATTAATACTTTTTAAAGCTATCTAAGGCTTCACATGACAGTCTACCAGCTGCACACAGCTTGTACACCCTATCTCCAAGCGAACCAGGATGTTACATCTTCTCTTGCCAGCAGGTCTGGTCTACCCACCTCCCCATGACAGACACCTACTGTCATGGTAACCTCAAAACATTTCACTGACTTAAAACGCTGGATTCAAGCCCTGCTGACCCTTCCCACAACCTGGGGCTGTAACTAGAGGAAAGAGAAGTAATCTAGAGGGAAATTCCAAGGCACGAACTAGTGAGCCAAGAACAGGCTCAAGTAGCACAACATAGAAAATGCAGTCTCATGATCTCTTAAATATGCCCTTCCAATCAGTCTCGTAGCCTTTCTACACCTTGGCTTTACTCCAAGTAAATCCCTTTTGTTTTAACAGTTCTCTTTATTTTCCACTAAAAAACTGTGCTGCTTATCTGGGTCAGAAACTATATATTGCACTCTGAGAAGTTTCTGGTCCAAAGCAGTGTTCATAGAGAACCACACTAAAGATCAGCTTTCAGTAGAGATGATTAGTTTAAAGGCAGGGAGTGTTCTAATAGCATCCTCCCACACATCTGTGAAGTTGCAGCTGCCACAAAAAGTTGTACCTTCTCCATTCTGGCCTTGAGGACTCCCTGATTCCCTCCTTCCCACTGCCTTCAGCTCACCTACCATCTTCTGCCGACCCTGATGACTGTCCCATTGCCTCATCTCTCCATTTCCTCTTCTATCCCTAGCTGTTTTAGCTTGGTTAAATTTCACACCAACTCACTGGATCTTGATGCAGCATTTCTCCAGATGCTTTCTTGGACCAAAGCCACCCTAGCCATTGGTATAATAGAAATAATTATTATAGTCACTCTTATAAACTACTGCACCAGCCAAGTCTACATCAACCCCAGATGGAGATATTACTGACCCTCTTCCTCCAGGTCACCCAGTTGGTAAATGAAAGAGATGATATTTGTTCACAAGCCAGTCTGACCTGCAACATTTTGCTTTTAAACACCTCACAAGAGTGCCTATTTCTTGGAATTATCTTCCATAGCTGCTACTGTCTCCACTAGCTAGTTTCAAAGCATATGGATGATCAGATACAAAGCTTCAGCTTCCTGCCTCTTCTCCCTCACTTTTGTCAGTCTTGTGAATAAGGATTTTTACATTTTTCAATTTAATTTTTATCATATGAGGAAACTTGGGGTTGGGGAGTATATAAAAATTATCAGTTGTTATACAGAAAAGAGTTTTGGAGGTCTTCGTCTCAACACCAAGAGAAGTGACTTACCGACTTAATGTCTGTGGAAGGGCTTCAAGTTGAACCCAGCATTTCCTCCAAGCTTGCTCCCTTGGACTTTTTGGAGTAGAGAGATGAGGATTCTTTGCCACCCTAGGGCTTAAGTTGCTAATCATTAATAAAAGTCATCAAACTACAAAGTTGACTCAGAAGGGTTTCTTGCCAAATAGGCTTTGAAGAAGCATTCAGAAATCCAGCCCAACCCCCTCTGCAGTTCTTCCTGCTTTTTGGCTGATGTAAGCTTCTCCACCTTCCCGTTGAGAGTGTCTCCTCGGGACCTCATAGGTGTCCTCTGGTTCAGACACTTGCATATAGTTATTTTGCTTTGCTTTGTGGTGTCTTCAATGTCTTTAGTCTTTTTTGAAAAGGTTAAAAGAGATAAAATTATAATTAAAGAGTTCAGTATTTTTTGTGGTTTTTCCTTTGCTATTTTTGTTTTTCCCCCTTATTTGAAATTTTGTTAATTTTTTTCTTCTTTGAAATATGTGAATTGTAATATTATGGATGAACTTGAAGTTCATTCATTCTGTTGCTTTCTCTTTCCCTGGGTCCTTGTCCTCTTCTCAGCAAACCAAACCAAACAAAACAAGCCTGACATAAATATAATATTATTTCTCCATTTCTGTTTATTCTTGCTATTTGTATGAGTATTCACAAACTGTAATCAATAATGCTTTGTATTATTTCTAAATTTGCACACATGCTATCATGTAGCATTTATGGCCATTCTATAACCACTTTGGAAAATAAGTGACATAAATTTGGCATACCTACATGTGCACAGTGAAAGCCAAACTCTCTCAATTTCTTGTGGTTAACTCTTGCGCTAACACCCAGGAAGTCAAAAGCACTGTCACTGCTTTCCAAACGTGTGTATAGTCCGCTTGTCCTTGTCTCATAGATGAGGCAAAGTCTTCAGAATCCTAGCTTTCTGTAGTTTATTTCCAGCTCTCTGAATGCCCTGGGTTCATAATCCAGACTCCTTTCTTTATATGAGCATTAGAATCAGCCATGGAAATTTAAACATTGTTCTGTGTTTTAATGACTTTCCTGGCCTTAGCTCATACTCTTCACTTTGACTTTAAATCCCTTCTTACTTTATGGCCCTGAGGAGATCTCCTTTAGATTCTGAGTTTGACTCTTTATATCTATTTGAACTGTATTGTGAGAGGAGAGTGCGTAAACTACCTCTCAACACCCTGGCTGAGATGTGGGATCCTGGTAGGATATATCACGGATCAAGAATTCAGAAGGAGGAACCCGGGTCCTGGGGAGGGGGAGTCAGAGCTACCATTTACTGCACATTTATTACATGTCATCCTCACAATGCTTTCAGGTAAGTTTTATTATATTCTTTATAAGATAAAAGAAAAAAAAACAGATTTCTTCTATCTGCACTTTAAGAATTTAAGTATGGAAAATTTAAGCCCATTATCATGTGGAGTAGTGTCAATTTCACCTTTCTAGGTAAAAGATTTTTCCCTGAGTCATTTCTGAAGGACTCTGGACCCTGGGATAAATAATGATCAACTTTGGGATTCACATATCACAGGAAATGTTTCTGACCTTGAATTATCCAAGTCAGAAAATGTTACTTGGTTTTGCAATTTAATGTTTAACTTTATTTAAAGTGCTCCAGAGTTGTTTACATGCTAGCTGGTTTGACTTGGAAGAAATAGACCCAACTTGTTTCTGTGTAGAAAGAATAACAATTCAGCTTTTCTTCACCTCTATAATTAAACACTTGAATGTGAATTGAGATGTTTCCTTGACTTAGGTTGTAATATCCATCTTTTTTAAAAAAAGAAATTTACACTTTCCTTTCGAATAAGATTTATTTTTAAATTGCTTTGTTTTAGCCATGGGGATCATCAGAGAAGACAGAGTACACATTTCTCCTTTAATAGTTATCTTTAGCCAGGCGTGGTGCTTCATGCCTATAATCCCAGTGCTTTGGGTGGTCAAGGCCAGAGGATTACCTGAGGCCAGGAGCTTAGACAAGCCTGGGCAATGAAGTGAGACCTCTTCTCTACAAAATTTTTTTAGAAAATTGGCTGGAGATGGTGGCACGCATTTGTAGTCCTAACTACTTAGGAGGCTGATGAGGAGGACTCCTTGAGCCTAGGAGTTCAAGGTTACAGTGAGCTATGATCATGCCACTGCACTCCAGCCTAGATGACACAGCAAGACTCTCTCTGAAACAAAACAACCACCAAAAAAAAAAAAAAAAAGAAACAAGTTATCCTCAGACTTGTTTCATAAGACTGTGAACACTGTTGTTAATAATCAGTCACATGACAACTCAGCAGGATGCAGGCTCTGATTCTGGTTTACATTTCAGAGGACTCCAGTGCATGATCCTGTTGTGATCATAGGAAACCTGTCTCTAGTCTTCGTAGAGGAAGCCCAGAATGGGCCCAGGGAGAGGAAGCATCTTTCAGAGTCAGACCCTCCCTCAAAGCTCACAATGTCCAGCAGGGATTCTGATGAATCAGGGGTAGCTGTCAAGCAAACACACTGAATGAGCCTAAGTCTCAAAACAGAAGACTTGACTAAATGGCAGTGGTCATTCTCTGGAGCTTGGCTGGTTTTTCACACACACTCTGGTCTAAACAATGAACCCATATGTGATGTTATATCTGCTCAGAACCTTACATCTTCATGGTTCTGGCAAATCTTTTTTTCTCCAAGTTCAAGTTAGGCTTCTGTTTTGCCTTACCATCTCTATGACAAATGGAGTCAATCTGGTTACTCTAGTTATCAGTCTGACATCATCTGGTCATGGACTTGGCAGTCCATCTGGAACACTTATGGGTGTTCTCTATTATTTTGTGTTCTATTTGTCTTCTAAAACCATCTCTATTATTTTGTCTTCTATCAGCTGAGCAAAATGGTGCATTTTTTGTTATCTACACAATGCATTCACTTATGTCCTAGATCTCCATACTGAAAACACATCTTACTTTTTTCCTTAGACGTGTCTGCTGTCTAGTCTACTTTCCACTTTCAATGCTGTTTCTTTCAGCAACTATTTTACCAGGAATGCCCAGCTAAAACTGCAAAATCATATATTGAGGACAATGGCTATGGAAAAGAAGAAAGAACAATTGTGACAAATATAATCTTTAGGAGAATACACAAAATAAAATCAGGAGTGCTTATGGGCTGAGGTGTTATATGCTTTCAGATAGAATAGTAAACAAAATTGATATCTGTAGTGCGTAAAGGATGTCATAATTATCAAGTGAGAAAGTGTTGCATTCTGTAACCAGCACAAGTTATTACAATTATATCATGCTGAATTCATATCAAGATAACTTCACTTACTACTTGGGACTTAGACTAAAGGTATTTTACTTTGCTGAGTCTCACTTGGAGATCATTGAAAAAAATTAGGAATAAATCATGCAACAAAATGAAACCATCCACCATACTTTGCATATAACAGAAAATCAATAAATGAAGGTCATCGTCTGTCATAATTATCATTATCATTATTATTTCTATTACCACCTCTGAAATGTCATGATTAATATTCAAGATTGAAATAAAGCAATTAAAAATCAAATTCATTCAAAATAATCAAATATAATTTAATTAAAAAGTTAGAGGCAGTCAGCCATCAGTCAAAAAATATTGAGTTACTATATGCATTCCAAAAAGAAATGTAAAGGGATAGCATTACCCACAAACAATGAATAAAATAAAATTCCCTATATTTTATTTAAATAAAATAAACAGATGATGTATAAACAGCATCCGTAAAACCTACAACAAACATTCCAAAGGTGAATCTTCGTTACAATCAGATACATAAAAGAGGTGTTTGCTACATCTATTCATTGGAAGGCCTAACTAGCACAATAACATGAGAAAGAAATGTGAAGCAATTAGAAAAGAAGTAAAACTATAATTATTAGCAGATGATATGATTGTCTACATAAAAAAACAAATCTGTACATAAATTACTGTAATTAATGTGAGTTTAGCAAATTTGACGGAATGAAAAGTAATATTCAAAGACCAATTGCATTTTAATTACCAGCCCAAAACAAAAAAAAATGATATTATAAAGAGAGAGACAATTCACAATGGCAATAAAAGAATGTAACAGCAACAAAAGGATATAAAACCTAGGAATAAATCTAACAAAAAATGTGGAAGATCGTTATGTAGAAAATTGTAAAGTTTTATTGTAAGGTATTAAAGTCGAACTAAATAAAGAGACATAAGATTTTTATGAACAGGAACATTCAAAAATGTAAAAATCTCGTCTCTCCAGACTAATCCATATGCCATTCCAACCAATATTCCAACATAAATTTCCATATAATTTAATTTACTAAATATATCCTCAAATAAAGATTGTGGTTATCCCTTTCTTTGTAATCATTCTTCTACTCTGCCCCTCACCCCCTTTTCAGAGACTCTTTGTAACAAGGCCTATTTAACACTAAATATGTGCCGAGCACTATTCTGAGCATTTTATATATAATAACACTTTCACTTCTCACAGCAAACTTTTATGGTAGGTACTATTATTATGCCAGTTTACAGAGAGGTTAAGTAACTTGCTAATAAGCTATGGAGTCAGGAATCCAACCACCCAGAAAGTCTGGCTGTTGTGTCCATTTTCTTACCCTCCAGACTATTCCGTCTGTTAGGCAAATATTGAAACCAACTTTCAACATCAGTTTCCTATAAAATTTCCCTCTCATTATTCTTCCTTTTGTATCTTGGCATTACTGTGAATTTGAGCTGTATCAATTTTCTTCCAAATTCCTGAGATCACCTGCCTACCTTCCTTCCCTTCTTCTCTCCTTTCCTTCCTTCTTCCCTACTTCATTTTTTTCTTATTCTTTCCTTCCTTCTTCCCTTCCTTTCTTATTTCTTTCCTTCTTCCCTAATTCTAAGGATATTTGTCATTTCTAAGAAAATCTTTTTCACACATCTAATTTTTAAAGTATGTCAGCATATATTTCTGATATTATTCATTTATTTATGTTAAATATTTATACTAACCTAACATTCCTCTAGTTTGGAGAGGGGTTCTAGCTTTTCTGTTAACTTTGGTGCTCTGTCTTGAGGTTGTTGAGTTGTACTTGGCTATTGGTTTTTGTTACAAGTGATGGTGTTGAATTGCTGAATAGAAGAATACATTTCCAAAACTTAAATGTTATTTACTACTGAAGTGCAGGTTAATGAACTTTATGATTCTGAGAAATTGTCTTAGCAGATGAGGGTGAATGTTGGTTGTGCTGCCAGGATAGGTGTGTGAGGTGCTGGCATTTTGAATCTAGGGGGTCCATGTTCTCATCTGAAACATTTTTGTTTCTTAGCTCCTAGTAACCACGTCAGTCACTTAAAAGTGTAGCTAGATTGCAAATATTAACTTGGAGAAAAATGAAAAAGGTAATTTCTCTCTTATTCTCTTCTTTTTTATTTTATTTTTTCCCTCTGCCACCTTTATGAAGGGGAGTTTGCTGCGGCTTGACATGGCTTTTCTCAGCTTCCAACATTTATACCAAAAGCTCTTAATTTGGCTCAGTTCCTTTTGATTCCTCCCTCTCCCACTCAGACTCTTATTTTTCTCTTGGTGCTAAATCAGAATGAGGCGCAAGATCATGTCAATGTTGTTACAAGACAGGATTAAGGGCCAAACCTATTTATTGGCCTTTGAATTGCAAGGTTTAGTTTTTATTGTACTCAGTTTTGGCTTCTATTTGTCAGACACCTGTGCTTACAAGTGATAGAAGTCCAACTGAAATGGCTTTGGAAGAGAAAGAAAGAGAAAAAGAAAAGATGGAGACTGAGGTAGGTCACAGAAGATAAGAATGAGCAGCTGGAACAAGCACAATTCCAGGGACCACTGCCCCAAAATAAATGAAGACCTTTCGAACTCTTATTTCAGTTGTTCTTTTGCACTTTCTCCCTTCTCTTAAATCTTCTCCAAGAGGCAACAGACAGGTCTGTTGGCAGTTTTGGAGTCTCATTCATCCCATCCATAAAAGAGAAGAGAAAGCAACTGTGTTCAAAACCTAGGAAAGGCTCTTACTGGCCTGGCCCAGAGTACTTTATTACCATTTTAACCAATTGCTGCAGCCTTGTGGGTGCAGTGCCAAGTTGTCTGATTGATCACTCCCATCATCCCAATGTTTTTCAGCCTACAGTCATTACTCTTATCAATTTAGCACCTCTTATCAATTTAGCCAGCATGGTTTTTTAAACAAAATGGATGAGGCTAAAATAGAATGGAACAGATCAGAGTGCATCCCACTTAGTAAGAGTCAGGATTTTTTGTGAAACTTTTGATTCTGCAACACATATGTTTACATATTAAGCCTATAAATTAGTATTGCAGCACATTTTAAAAATGTATATTTTTTACCATAGGTCTGTCATACTCCAAAAGGGTTAAAATTCTCTCTTTACTGCACGTTTTATGTATTTTATTTCTATTAATAACGCCTCTGCTTCTGAGACATAAATGCTTTTGCTTGGCCTTTCAAAAAGGACGGTCTAGAAAATAATTGTTCAACCACGTAATTGCTTTGCTTTTCATTACCCTGTGGGTTTATTGGGCAGATACATCTATTTCTCCTCTGGACTCCAAAGTCAAAGGTTGTGTTTTGTGTGCATGCTTCTTTCTTTACTCTAGGTCAAACTGTATTCCACAGTCCAGTCTGGGAACTGACGTAAGCTTCTAGTTGTTAGACGATGGTAGCCATCAAAGAAGCTTAAGGTGATCTATAGCTAGGTTTAATAAAAGTAAATTTTAGACTAAAATCTGCCATATGTACAGATATTTATGAAAACATCCAACCACCACATTGTGCCAAATGCTCATTCCTAGCGGATGCAACACCATTCCAGAGACAGGATTTTGTTACCCTTAGAGTTAGTATCAGGCAAAAGGAAATCAATCTAAACCAATGCTTTGGACACAGGCTTATCTAGAAATGAAGCCTAGGGTACCCTCCATAAAACTACAGGTTACAGACCTTACTGAACTCTCCAGATCTGGACTCTGCAGAGTCCAGCTTTGGCAAAAATGTGGCTGATAGAGGGCATTGCAGGAGCGTCCTTTGGCCTGTAACCCTCTTTTACATCAGCCTGGCTGACCTCCCTGGAATGAGACCTCTTGTGGAAGTTGACAGCCCACAGAGTGAAACCTTAAACCAACTGGCACATACATACCTCCCTATATTAAAATATCTAAAGGCCAAATACAATCTGAACATGCCAAATAAAAAGCACTAAAGCACGTCCCTTAGGCTTGAAGAAATTAATCATCAGTTGACAAATTCATTATAACTTGATGGCAAATAAAACAGCCCACATGAACAAAACTGCTTTATAAGTGCTTTTCTGGATATCACATAAAAATGTCTTTCACAAAATTATTAGGTTGGTGCAAAAGTAATCGCGGTTTGGAACACCCTGTTTGTGAGCACATAGTCCTCTACATATAAGACTATTGTTGTCTTAAAACCTATAATTTTGGGGGCGGAGCAAGATGGCCGAATAGGAACAGCTCCAGTCACCAACTCCCAGCGCCAGCGACACAGAAGACCGGTGATTTCTGCATTTTCAACTGAGACTCCACCTCTGGGGACACGGCACAGCTACACAACAACAACAACAACAACAACAACAACAACAAAGCAGCAGAAACCTCTGCAGACGCAAACGACTCTGTCTGACAGCTTTGAAGAGAGCAGTGGATCTCCCAACACGGAGGCTGAGATCTGAGAACGGACAGACTGCCTGCTCAAGTGGGTCCCTGACCCCTGAGTAGCCTAACTGGGAGACATCCCCCACTAGGGGCAGTCTGACACCCCACACCTCACAGGGTGGAGTACACCCCTGAGAGGAAGCTTCCAAAGCAAGAATCAGACAGGTACACTCGCTGTTCAGAAATATTCTATCTTCTGCAGCCTCTGCTGCTGATACCCAGGCAAACAGGGTCTGGAGTGGACCTCAAGCAATCTCCAACAGACCTACAGCTGAGGGTCCTGACTGTTAGAAGGAAAACTATCAAACAGGAAGGACACCTACACCAAAACCCCATCAGTACATCACCATCATCAAAGACCAGAGGCAGATCAAACCACAAAGACGGGGAAAAAGCAGGGCAGAAAAGCTGGAAATTCAAAAAATAAGAGCACATCTCCCCCGGCAAAGGAGCGCAGCTCATCGCCAGCAACGGATCAAAGCTGGACGGAGAATGACTTTGACGAGATGAGAGAAGAAGGCTTCAGTCCATCAAATTTCTCAGAGCTAAAGGAGGAATTACGTACCCAGCGCAAAGAAACTAAAAATCTTGAAAAAAAAGTGGAAGAATTGACGGCTAGAGTAATTAATGCAGAGAAGGTCATAAACGAAATGAAAGAGATGAAAACCATGACACGAGAAATACGTGACAAATGCACAAGCTTCAGTAACCGACTCGATCAACTGGAAGAAAGAGTATCAGCGATTGAGGATCAAATGAATGAAATGAAGCGAGAAGAGAAACCAAAAGAAAAAAGAAGAAAAAGAAATGAACAAAGCCTGCAAGAAGTATGGGATTATGTAAAAAGACCAAATCTACGTCTGATTGGGGTGCCTGAAAGTGAGGGGGAAAATGGAACCAAGTTGGAAAACACTCTTCAGGATATCATCCAGGAGAACTTCCCCAACCTAGTAGGGCAGGCCAACATTCAAATCCAGGAAATACAGAGAACGCCACAAAGATACTCCTCGAGAAGAGCAACTCCAAGACACATAATTGCCAGATTCACCAAAGTTGAAATGAAGGAAAAAATCTTAAGGGCAGCCAGAGAGAAAGGTCGGGTTACCCACAAAGGGAAGCCCATCAGACTCACAGCAGATCTCTCGGCAGAAACTCTCCAAGCCAGAAGAGAGTGGGGGCCAATATTCAACATTCTTAAAGAAAAGAATTTTAAACCCAGAATTTCATATCCAGCCAAACTAAGTTTCATAAGTGAAGGAGAAATAAAATCCTTTACAGATAAGCAAATGCTTAGAGATTTTGTCACCACTAGGCCTGCCTTACAAGAGACCCTGAAGGAAGCACTCAACATGGAAAGGAACAACCGGTACCAGCCATTGCAAAAACATGCCAAAATGTAAAGACCATCGAGGCTAGGAAGAAACTGCATCAACTAACGAGCAAAATAACCAGTTAATATCATAATGGCAGGATCAAGTTCACACATAACAATCTTAACCTTAAATGTAAATGGACTAAATGCTCCAATGAAAAGACACAGACTGGCAAACTGGATAAAGAGTCAAGACCCATCAGTCTGCTGTATTCAGGAGACCCATCTCACACGCAGAGACATACATAGGCTCAAAATAAAGGGATGGAGGAAGATTTACCAAGCAAATGGAGAACAAAAAAAAGCAGGGGTTGCAATCCTAGTCTCTGATAAAACAGACTTTAAACCATCAAAGATCAAAAGAGACAAAGAAGGCCATTACATAATGGTAAAGGGATCAATTCAACAGGAAGAGCTAACTATCCTAAATATATATGCACCCAATACAGGAGCACCCAGATTCATAAAGCAAGTCCTTAGAGACTTACAAAGAGACTTAGACTCCCATACAATAATAATGGGAGACTTCAACACTCCACTGCCAACATTAGACAGATCAACAAGACAGAAAGTTAACAAGGATATCCAGGAATTGAACTCATCTCTGCAGCAAGCAGACCTAATAGACATCTATAGAACTCTCCACCCCAAATCAACAGAATATACATTCTTCTCAGCACCACATCGTACTTACTCCAAAATTGACCATATAATTGGAAGTAAAGCACTCCTCAGCAAATGTACAAGAACAGAAATTATAACAAACTGTCTCTCAGACCACAGTGCAATCAAACTAGAACTCAGGACTAAGAAACTCAATCAAAACCGCTCAACTACATGGAAACTGAACAACCTGCTCCTGAATGACTACTGGGTACATAACGAAATGAAGGCAGAAATAAAGATGTTCTTTGAAACCAATGAGAACAAAGATACAACATACCAGAATCTCTGGGACACATTTAAAGCAGTGTGCAGAGGGAAATTTATAGCACTAAATGCCCACAAGAGAAAGCAGGAAAGATCAAAAATTGACACTCTAACATCACAATTAAAAGAACTAGAGAAGCAAGAGCAAACACATTCCAAAGCTAGCAGAAGGCAAGAAATAACTAAGATCAGAGCAGAACTGAAGGAGATAGAGACACAAAAAACCCTCCAAAAAATCAATGAATCCAGGAGTTGGTTTTTTGAAAAGATCAACAAAATTGACAGACCACTAGCAAGACTAATAAAGAAGAAAAGAGAGAAGAATCAAATCGACGCAATTAAAAATGATAAAGGGGATATCACCACCGACCCCACAGAAATACAAACTACCATCAGAGAATACTATAAACACCTCTACGCAAATAAACTGGAAAATCTAGAAGAAATGGATAATTTCCTGGACACTTACACTCTTCCAAGACTAAACCAGGAAGAAGTTGAATCCCTGAATAGACCAATAGTAGGCTCTGAAATTGAGGCAATAATTAATAGCCTACCAACCAAAAAAAGTTCAGGACCAGATGGATTCACAGCTGAATTCTACCAGAGGTATAAGGAGGAGTTGGTACCATTCCTTCTGAAACTATTCCAATCAATAGAAAAAGAGGGAATCCTCCCTAACTCATTTTATGAGGCCAACATCATCCTGATACCAAAGCCTGGCAGAGACACAACAAAAAAAGAGAATTTTAGACCAATATCCCTGATGAACATCGATGCAAAAATCCTCAATAAAATACTGGCAAACCGGATTCAACAACACATCAAAAAGCTTATCCACCATGATCAAATGGGCTTCATCCCTGGGATGCAAGGCTGGTTCAACATTTGCAAATCAATAAACATAATCCAGCATATAAACAGAACCAAAGACAAGAACCACATGATTATCTCAATAGATGCAGAAAAGGCTTTTGACAAAATTCAACAGCCCTTCATGCTAAAAACACTCAATAAATTCGGTATTGATGGAACGTACCTCAAAATAATAAGAGCTATTTATGACAAACCCACAGCCAATATCATACTGAATGGGCAAAAACTGGAAAAATTCCCTTTGAAAACTGGCACAAGACAGGGATGCCCTCTCTCACCACTCCTATTCAACATAGTGTTGGAAGTTCTGGCTAGGGCAATTAGGCAAGAGAAAGAAATCAGGGGTATTCAGTTAGGAAAAGAAGAAGTCAAATTGTCCCTGTTTGCAGATGACATGATTGTATATTTAGAAAACCCCATTGTCTCAGCCCAAAATCTCCTTAAGCTGATAAGCAACTTCAGCAAAGTCTCAGGATACAAAATTAATGTGCAAAAATCACAAGCATTCTTATACACCAATAACAGACAAACACAGAGCCAAATCATGAATGAACTTCCATTCACAATTGCTTCAAAGAGAATCAAATACCTAGGAATCCAACTTACAAGGGATGTAAAGGACCTCTTCAAGGAGAACTACAAACCACTGCTCAGTGAAATAAAAGAGGACACAAACAAATGGAAGAACATACCATGCTCATGGATAGGAAGAATCAATATCGTGAAAATGGCCATACTGCCCAAGGTAATTTATAGATTCAATGCCATCCCCATCAAGCTACCAATGAGTTTCTTCACAGAATTGGAAAAAACTGCTTTAAAGTTCATATGGAACCAAAAAAGAGCCCGCATTGCCAAGACAATCCTAAGTCAAAAGAACAAAGCTGGAGGCATCACGCTACCTGACTTCAAACTATAATACAAGGCTACAGTAACCAAAACAGCATGGTACTGGTACCAAAACAGAGATATAGACCAATGGAACAGAACAGAGTCCTCAGAAATAATACCACACATCTACAGCCATCTGATCTTTGACAAACCTGAGAGAAACAAGAAATGGGGAAAGGATTCCCTATTTAATAAATGGTGCTGGGAAAATTGGCTAGCCATAAGTAGAAAGCTGAAACTGGATCCTTTCCTTACTCCTTATACGAAAATTAATTCAAGATGGATTAGAGACTTAAATGTTAGACCTAATACCATAAAAATCCTAGAGGAAAACCTAGGTAGTACCATTCAGGACATAGGCATGGGCAAAGACTTCATGTCTAAAACACCAAAAGCAACGGCAGCAAAAGCCAAAATTGACAAATGGGATCTCATTAAACTAAAGAGCTTCTGCACAGCAAAAGAAACTACCATCAGAGTGAACAGGCAACCTACAGAATGGGAGAAAATTTTTGCAATCTACTCATCTGACAAAGGGCTAATATCCAGAACCTACAAAGAACTCAAACAAATTTACAAGAAAAAAACAAACAACCCCATCAAAAAGTGGGCAAAGGATATGAACAGACATTTCTCAAAAGAAGACATTCATACAGCCAACAGACACATGAAAAAATGCTCATCATCACTGGCCATCAGAGAAATGCAAATCAAAACCACAATGAGATACCATCTCACACCAGTTAGAATGGCGATCATTAAAAAGTCAGGAAACAACAGGTGCTGGAGAGGATGTGGAGAAATAGGAACACTTTTACACTGTTGGTGGGATTGTAAACTAGTTCAACCATTATGGAAAACAGTATGGCGATTCCTCAAGGATCTAGAACTAGATGTACCATATGACCCAGCCATCCCATTACTGGGGATATACCCAAAGGATTATAAATTATGCTGCTATAAAGACACATGCACACGTATGTTTATTGCAGCACTATTCACAATAGCAAAGACTTGGAATCAACCCAAATGTCCATCAGTGACAGATTGGATTAAGAAAATGTGGCACATATACACCATGGAATACTATGCAGCCATAAAAAAGGATGAGTTTGCGTCCTTTGTAGGGACATGGATGCAGCTGGAAACCATCATTCTTAGCAAACTACCACAAGAACAGAAAACCAAACACCGCATGTTCTCACTCATAGGTGGGAACTGAACAATGAGATCACCTGGACTCAGGAAGGGGAACATCACACACCGGGGCCTATCATGGGGAGGGAGGAGGGGGGAGGGATTGCATTGGGAGTTATACCTGATGTAAATGACGAGTTGATGGGTGCAGCAGACCAACATGGCACAAGTATACATATGTAACAAACCTGCATGTTATGCACATGTACCCTACAACTTAAAGTATAATAATAATAAATAAATTAAAAAAAAAAAAAAAGTAATCGCGGTTTTTGCCATTACTTTTAATGCGATTACTTTTGCACCAACCTAATACAGCTTGCATGGAAATCCAGTGCTAAACTCAGCTTTCAGGAAACCAGTGTGACATAATGTTGGTAAAGAAAACAAAGTGGAGAGTATCAAGAGTATGAAGGTAATGAATGAAAGAATGGAGAGACTTCATTGAAATACTCTTGGGCATTATCGGCCTATACTTTTACTTGAACCTCGTGCCTGCCTTTTGGTTTTACTTTTTCTTTCCCCTCGAAAAGTAGGTCATCTACTTTGCTGGGCTTTATTATCTGGAGACGTTACTTGCCCTTGGCCTTGTGGTGGCTCTTGGTCTTCTGGGGCAGCAGCACGCCCTGGATGTTGGGCAGGACACGTCCCTGTGAGATGGTGACTGCCCAGCAGCTTGTTAAGCTCCTCGTCATTGCGAATGGCCAGATGCAAGTGGCGCAGGATGATGCGGGTATTCTTGTTATCGCGGGCCGGGTTGCCAGCCAGCTCCAGGATCTTGGCGGTCAGCTACTCCAGCACGGCCGCCAGGTACACCGGCGCTCTGGCCTCGACCCGCTCGGCATAGTTTCCCTTCCGGAGCAGACGGCGCTGGAGCCTCGGCCAGGGAAGACCAAGTCTGGGACTTCAGCGCGAGCCTCGCCGCCCTGCTTCCCACAACCAAGTGTCCCCTGCGAAGTAGTGCCCTCTAATGCCAAACCAAAAGGACTATATCCCTTACACACACACACACACACACACACACACACCCCTTAATGGATAACTTCTCTGGAAGGTGCCTCATTTAAGCAAAGCAGAACTGCAGATACTTTTACATGCCTTTTTCCACTATTTTGTATGCAATCAGACTTTTTCCAGACTTTCTTTGAATGCAAGTATCTGCAGGATTTTCCTTATCACCTGTAGACACTTTTTCTCTTTTCGAGGAAGCTAGAAACAGATTTTGATATGCCTAAAGTTTTGAAGTGTTCTACAATCTCTAGAAAGGGCTCCAAGAAAGCCATGTATAATATGTATTTTTTTGTATAATTTGAGAATATTTATTTCTTCTATAGAGGGCAAGTAAATGAATTGGACGTGAATGTATGAAAGTCATTTATTATGTATTCATGGAAATTAATAAGTATGTCATACATAGGTTAAGAAATGGGAGGACAAAGAGATACCTATATTCATGAGGCCTAAAATAAACAAGACACCTGAGCACAAGATACTTACGCTATACTAAATATACAGCTAACAGCTAACACTAAATATCCAGGGTACACCGAAGGTTATACGAGCACCCAGTATTTTCAAGGCCTTGATTCAGCCACCTACTGAGGACACCCCTTCTGCCACCATGTGTTCTCTGTTCAAGAAACACACTACTATTCAGCCTTTAACAACAAGGAAGTCATGCTATTGGTGAAAACATGGGTGAACCTAAGGAACATTAGGGTAAGCAAAAAAAAGCAGGCACAACAATACAAACACTGCATAATCTCACTTGTATATGGAATTTAAGTGTATCAAACTTATAGAAGCAGAGAGGAGAACAGAGATTACCAAACGTTACGGGTTGGGGAAATGTTGGTCAAAGCATATAAAATTTTAGTTAGACAGGAGGAATAAGTTTGGTTCAGGAGATCTATTGTAAAACATGGTGACTGTAATTAATACAACGATTGTATACTTGAAAATTGCTATGAGAGTAGATTTTAAATGTTCTCACCACAAAAAGATACATATGTGAGGTAATGGATAATTATCTTGATTTAGCTCTTCTACAGTGTGTACATATATCAAAACATCATGTTGTACACTATAAATATATATAAGATTTATCTGTCAATTTAAAAAAAGAAATAAATAAAACTCATAGCTGTTTAGCATGTCTTTCTCACAGAGCAAGTATGTGTCATTATCCTCTCCTATGGTACTTTCTGTCTGTGGGCTCCCTTGTTGGAATCTCAGTGGTAGTCCTTGTAATCACACCATTAGCTGGGAAAGTTAATGTGGCAGAGAAAGACAGGATGTTTGCACATTCTGTACTCCCAGCGTCAGCACTATGGTCCTCCCATCTTGCTTGCTCCCTATTCTAAGTATGTAAAATTACACTATCTTTTTCCCTTGCTTCTTGCAGCAGATTTTAAATTTGTTTAACCAACCATGCATATCTATCATCTTTATTTGGCCTGTGAGATTTTCTGTTCCATAGATGACCTGCCTCCTTATAGCAAACATGGAAGCTCCATCGCATCAGAATATTTTCCAACAAGATACCAGGGTTAAGATCAAGAAAGACGAGAGAAATAGAAGTTCAGTTGCAGGGAGAATCCAAGTGAATAATCTAGTAATCTTGTAAGATGTTGAAACAGATACACTGACATCTGATCCAAGGCCATGTGAATCATAAATTCCTTTTGCAATGGCATCCTTGAGTGGATCACTGGTAAGACCTCCCACCTGACCCATTGTAACAGATGATTGACCATTACCTCCAGGCAGTTCAAAAGGCCAAATGCTTCTTGCTGCCTGGGGAGCTGGCCAAGCACACTTTTGGCTAACACCAAGTACACTAGCTGCCAGTGAGTTCCTTTTATCAGACTTCAACATCATATACCAAAGACAGTTTCTGAACTACCTTGGTTTTTAAAATTAGAGTTCTAGTTAATGTATTCTTGCTAATAATTTTTTGGTTGTGTTAATAATTCATGGATTGTGAATCACCCAATCCACTAGTACATTAACACAGCAGGGGGTGAGGGAGACATTTTAAATTTCTCTCAGCTTTAACATGTTTTCTTATGTGGTTTGTTTTCTTTAGCAGTTTGTTTTCAAGATTATAGAGTACTTTGTGCATATGCTCTAATGTACCACTTATGAAGTGACAGCCTCTGTTGCTTTGCTTTTTCATTGAAGTCTTTAAATATCATTTCGTGCTCTGAAGTTTAAGTATTATCTTCATAATGTTCTCAACCTTTTATGGTATCTTGGTTTAACCTGTTTCCTAATTTGCTAGTCCAACTCCTTCTCCATAATTTTTAAAATAATTTTTCCAATTTACTAAGATTTTGAATCAGTCCTGGAGACATTGGTCCCTCAATCTAAGTGCTATGTTTTCCAGGATCACTCTTCTTTTCCAGGTCAGAAAATTCCTGCTCAAGTGAGGGTTGACTCAAAAAGGCAGCTTCTGACAGCAGTTGATTGTAGGTGGCTGGATTTATGACCCAAACTTGACCAGTGTCATTTCTTATAGACTTAGGTTAAGGAGGTTAGTTTCTCTCAAGTAGTTGAAGCTGAAACCTACAAAATTTAGGTGCTGTAGGAAGAATCTTTTCAAAGTACTCTTGGTACAGGCCACACTTGGGGACTAGGCTGTCTGGTGTTGCTTTCTGAGTGGTTCATGCCAAATATGAACGCTATAAAATCAGAGTGGAATTTGATCAACTCATTTACATGCATTATTTATTTTTCGTCCAATCAGAGACTGGGTTGTCCCTACGCTTTCTTTGAATATGGCAACTATAAATAGTTCCTACTTGGTACCATCTGACAGTCTTTTTATCTCTAAGCAGTGGGAGGCTGAATCTACTATGCCTGGCTCTTCCTTTAAGTAGTTTGCTATCACCATAAATGACTTTAAGAACATTTGTTTGCTATCTCCAAAAGCAACTCTAAGAAACTTTTACCAAAACTCAGAAGATTAGCATGAGAGATGCCCTACAGAGAACTACTCCATCTACTTTAACAAGATCTTGAAACAAGTGTGCTCCAACATGGGCGTTTCGTCCAAAGCAACATGTATTGAGAACTATTTTATCAAGGATATCGTCAATCACACAGTAGGACAAGACTCCCTCTAGGCTCATTGTAACAGCTACAGCACTATCGCCTCCAGAGAGAGCTAATGATCTGTGCACCTGCTCCTACCCAGGGAATTGACTTGGCATGCTATATCTGAGGACATCAAGGCCATTACCAACTCTATCCAAATAAGCTGCTGTTGAGGATTCAAAGAGCATAAGACAAAGGCTCTGTTCACAGCCATCAACATTTTCTGTTAATAGCTACCTCTTAATGTATTCATATTTCTGATGGATATCTCTTTGTATTACCTCTTTGTGAATTGTTCAGGATCCTATATAATTGACTTAGTAAAACTTTTCTCCTTTCTACCTTAAATATTAAAAAGTAGGTCTATTTTGTTTCTGATTTTTCCTAATGAGGGATAGCACATGTTTGTATGTTTGTGTTTCAAAAAACCTACTATGTGGCCAAAAATGATCTCAGTTCACCACGTGATTTAGTGAAGGCCCCTGTATTAGTCTGTTCTCATGCTGCTAATAAACACATACTTGAGACTGGGTAATTTATAAAGGAAGGATGTTTAATGGACTAACAGTGTTTCACAAAGAGAGTTTCAGAACTACCTTGATTTTTAAAATTAGAGTTCTAGTTAGTTCTAGTTAATGTGTTAACTATTATTTTTTAATAATTTATTGGTTGTGTTAATAATTTATTATTAACAATTATTTATTATGTTCACATTTTATTGGCCAAAGTAAGTCATATAGATATGCCTGATGCCAGTTGCATAGGAAAGTATCACCATCCCAAAAGGAAGAGCAGAGATATTTGTAATTAAAAATACAATTCATCACAATCCAAACTTCTGATCACAAATATTCAGTTCATGCTCCTTTCCACACACAAAATATATTCAATGGGTGCCCCTCTCCCACTCCAAGAAAGAAAACCCAAAAGTCCTATCCAGTCACAGCATCAGCATTGAAGTGCAGGATCTCATGATAATCTCTGCATAAGTCTGGATTGGGGTCCTTTTGTTCTGAAACCAATACAATGACAAGTCTGCCCCACCTCTACTCTACCGCACAACCGCATGTACAACAGTGGAACAGGAATAGGATAGCTACAAAAGTAGGAAACAGACAATACTCACTTGTTGGAGGAAATTATGACATCATTCAGGGCAGATATTGCAAAGTTTTTCTACACTGGAGGTGTACTGATTAATTCCTTGCTTAGTCCGTAATTCTACACCCTCAGAACAGCTTGTTGTTTTCCATGGCCTTTGGCTCCACCTTCTGGGAAATATTTCTTTTCCATTATTCCTTTTGGCCACATTTGAAGCGGACATTGGATATGCCCCTCCTTAGGAACTGAGCATCTTTCACAGTCCATCTTCTGCCAAAAAAATGCAAAATAAATAAAATGTAAAAATTGGTATACCAGGGTATACCAATATATTTTTGAGTCCTGAAGTTACGGTCTCCTTTAGTCCAGGCTGATTTGTACAATTCTCAAGGCTCTTTTCATTGCCTTGCTTACAGCCAACTTTGCATGCTAACTTTACTTGCCACCCCTCCCCTCCCAATTAATTTGAAGATGTGCTCTACTCTCTTCAAATCTTTCTCTCAATTTAATTTTGGGCACTTCAAGCCTATCAGATTCCCATGAGAAATCCATGTTCTTTGTCTCATTTTTCTTAGCCATTTTGTTGAACCAAAAGTATTTACTAGACACTATCTTAATTCAGAGGTTTGAACAACAAACATGAACATGGTTGAACATGGTTCCCTCATTGTTTTGACTTTAGTTCTTCTTATGAGAATGACTTTTAACAAGGTTTTAGTTTCTTAAGTAATTTCTCAACTGAGATGAAGTTTTTTTCTTTCAAACCTAAAACTCTAGATATTCTGAAATGGGCCAATTATTTTGGGGCCTCATATATTTTTGGAGAACATTGTCAAATGCAACCAATAGTAACAAAGGCACACTACTAACATTCAATATCTCAACCACTTCACCTAAAGCGAAAAGCTCATTAGATATATTATCAGCTTGCCAAGTTGCTTTAGGCAAAAGTTTAGTTATTTCAAAGTTATGCTTCTAACCTCTAAAATGTGTTTTCCTTTGCCTCCTGGTAAGTCCTGAAGCCAACACTACACGCATTTGGACTTTTGTTTTTTCATTTGTTTGTTTCTCTTATGGTAGCATTTGACTTCTAGTACTATTTTTTTTTTTTAAATCAGTCAGAACAGGATAGGTTATGTTGCAGTAGCAAATAATCCCCCAAATCTCAATAGTTTAAAAGAACCTCCTTCATTCTACATATGCAATGGACAGCTGTTGCTCTGTTCCACATCATCTACACAATAGCACTGGGTTGATAGGACAGCTTCCATCTAGAACATAATAAGTCTCATGACAGAAAAGAGAGAGCATTGAAAAAGTTTTTGACTGGAAATGACACATCATGTTGGCTCAAATTACAGTAGTCAAGTTAAACCACGTGAACAATTTTGATATTAATGAAGAAGGGAAATATAATCCTCAAGAGAAGGGAAGAAAATATCTGTGTACGAATCATTGGTGGACTCAAAAAGTAGAGTGAGCTTCGATCCCTGATGTCATCATTTTATCACTGCCTTACTTTTGAGCTGTCTAAACCAGTGTTTCCAGTTCACGAATTCAGCTATTCTAATTTACTACTTAACTCACATGTTGTAAGGTTTTGCTTTTCTTCAATGACGGTAATATCTGATTTCTGTACATTTCTTATACATAACTGTTTGGTCAATTGTTATTCACTCTTTTTGCTATTATAGTCATCATTTCCATTATTTCTTCTTATGTTCATTTATCTGAAAATTTGAGGATGGCTATTTGAATTTCCTTAACTCATGGTAGATTGTTTCCACATATGCTTTATAATTTCTGATGGTGAGAACATAGTAAGTGGAAGTTTGTTTGAGGGAACTATAATGGCTAGGAATTTAGCGATTAACACCTTTGAGATGATTTCTGTTTGATTCTGCTGAGTATCACCAAACTAACTATTTTTATGTTCGTTTCATGGCTTTCCAGGTCCGGTACATATTGTACATTTGAATCCTAAAACAAAACAAGTACAAACTGGTATTTATGCACTCTCAACATGGGCTAACAGAGAAAACCCATCTTGTCTCCCAGTCCCAATAAACATGTGTTTTCTAGTTTACCTGCCACTGCAGCTATGGCCTTTTGTGCATCTTGGCTTTATGCAGAGTGACAAGGGGGAAAAGAAATTCATTGAGGAAATTTTAATTTTAATGTCAAATAAAGGACATTAGATGGGTACATGTAACTAGAAAAAAATATGTTTAATTCTCTTGAGTTGTTGGCATGACGTTTTTTAAAGTAGGCTGATACACGATGGATATTGTGTAATAAGAGTTGGTTTTGACTTGACAATGTAGCTGAATGTAATTCAGGATAGGAAATATAATAGTCAATTACTTCTATTTCTATTGTGTAGGATGACCTTGGAAGTAGCAGTCATGACCAATTCTGGAAAAATTATAAAATAATAATAAAAAAGACTTGAAGGGAAAGAATCCATCTTACTGCCCTCAAATAGATTCATAGCAGCCCTTGAAACAGAAAAAATTACCTAATATTATCATACTAACACACCAAAATTCTTCAATTATTTCCCATGTCAGTTTTTACCCCACTTGTTTTTTATTTGGTTTGAAATCATAGTAAAGATAAAATTTGAGGTAGGTATTTTAGACTTGCTTTTCTTTTGTAACATAACACTTTGAGAGCACCAGGGAATCTGGAAATATTCACTTAGTTATTCATCATTCAAAATATTGTTATATCCACTTTGTGTCTGACTATTTGTTAAGAACTAAACTAAAAGAAAAAGATGGGTCTGGGCATGGTGGCTCACGCCTATAATCCCAGCACTTTGGGTGGCTGAGGCGGGTGGATCACCTGAGTTTGGGAGTTTGAGGCCAGCCTGACCAACATGATGAAACTCTGTCTCTGCTAAAAATACAAAAATTAGCTGGGTGTGGTGACACACGTCTGTAATCCCAGCTACTCAGGAGACTGAGGCAGGAGAATCGCTTGAACCCAGGAGGCAGAGGTTGCTGTGAGCCGAGATCGTGCCGCGCACTCTAGACTGGGCAACAGAGCAAGACTCCATCTCAAAAAAAAAAAAAAAAAAAAAAGATGATTACACCCTCTGGGAGATTACATTCACGTAGAACAAATAAAGGTGTAGAACTTAAGATGTGACAAGGACACTATTGGGTGACTGATTCTTCCTGGGAACATTTATAAAGGCTTCCTAGGGGAGAGTGTGTTTGTATAAGAGTTTTCCAGGTCGGAGAGTATGTACAGTGGAAAATGTATATGAAAAGACTGCATTTGGAAATCAGGGATTACATATTGTGACTAGGGGAAAGAGTCCTAGGGTTTGATACCTACAAAGAATTAGAGTTTCTAGGTGCTTCTGGACATGTGGATTGATTACAGCAATACTAAAAATACAAAAATTAGCAGGGAATGGTGGTGAGCACCTGTAGTCCCAGCTACTTGGGAGGCTGAGGCAGGAGAATAGCTTGAACCTGGGAGGCAGGGGTTGCAGTGAGCTGAGATTGCACCACTGCACTCCAGCCTGGGTGACAGAGTGAGACTCCATCCAAAAAAAAGGAGGAGAAGGAGGAGTTAGTAGAAAACCAACAAGATATGGGAAGGAGAGAGAGAGCTGCAACACCCAAGAGGAAAAATAACAATGCTGAAATCAAAGTATAATGAAGGAGAGAGGATACCGGAAGCTATGAAATTCTTTCCGTGAGGCAATGGGGCAATGACCCTCGAACTGCTGAGTTAGCAGCAGTGACAGACTCAGTGCCAAATCATATAATAGGAAAAACAAAAAAAATCAGATAGAGGTAAAGTCCAGATCCAAAGAAGAGCGTTTTTAAGCAGTAAAGCAGACAGTAGAACCCACTCAGCTTTCTAGGGTACAGGGGGCCTCCCTTCCAGGCATCATGAACAGTGGGGGACCATAACTAGGCATGACGGCTTCAGATACAGAGCCTGTTCATCTCCTGGTGTGGTCAGGCACTGCCTGCTGAGAGCAACCCCTTCCAAATGCTACTGTTGTGTTTAACTAGGGCTCTTGATAATCTGACCAGCTTTTGTCTTATTGATTTTAGGAGAAAAATGGAGCAACCTGCAAGATGAGTGGGATTAGCCTCGTGCTGTCTCCCATGCACACCACGCATGCACACTTGGCGAGCATGGCAGTTCCATTTATTTTTTGCCCAGTTGTGATTTAAAAACTTTTAATTAATTAGTCTTACGAGCCTTCATTTGGGTTTAAATGCCAAATAATAACATTCTACCTTGTAAGAGGAGCCCTTTTAACCAAAGCAAGGCTTAAGTTTGGATAAATTTTCTCCTATTTATTATTCATCCACAAGTTATCTTAACATACTGAATACACACTAAGAAGACTCTCAGCAGTCTGAATAGTATGATAAATTAAAAGCAGTAACTTCTCAAAGTCATTGTGTATTAGTCAGGGCTCTCCAGAGAAATAAAACCAACAGAACATATATACATGAGCCTTTACCCAAATGTCATCTTTTCAATGAGCCCTCTTGCCTGCTTAATTTTTCCTTTTGGCATTCACCACCTCCATACAACATGCACTTTACTTATTTATTGTCTTATTCTCTTTCACATGGGCAGGGGTTGCATTTGTGTGTTTACTGCTGTATCCCTAGCACCTAGAGTGGTGCCTGGCATATGGCAGTTGTGTGATATATATATTTGGAGTGGAGGTAAAAGTCCCAACTTAGGCTATCCACTTTTGTGACAGGGACAACACAGGTATCACTTGTCATTGTACCTAGAGCATCTCACCCAGAGCCACAAAGAAGTGGCTCAAAGTATATATTAACAAACAACCAAACAGAATAATCCCATCTGAAGGCCAGGATATAATAAAAGCAACATATCTGTTTTTCGAAGGACATGGAGAGCATCAACCTTAAGACTAAAGACTAGGCCGGGCACGGTGGTTCAAGCCTGTAATCCCAACACTTTAGGAGGCCGAGATGGGCGGATCACGAGGTCAGAAGATTGAGACCATCCTGGCTAACACGTTGAAACCCCGTCTCTACTAAAAAAAACAAAAAACAAAAAACAAAAAACTAGCCAGGCGACATGGCGGGCGCCTGTAGTCCCAGCTACTCGGGAGGCTGAGGCAGGAGAATGGCGTAAGCCTGGGAGGCGGAGCTTGCAGTGAGCTGATATCCGGCCACTGCACTCCAGCATGGGCGACAGAGCCAGACTCCGTCTCAAAAAAAAAAAAAAAAAAAGACTAAATTTGAGAAGCAATTATAACATTTCTGTTAAAAATTACCCAATGCAAATAATTAACTTTGAAGAAATATGTGAATAATGATGGTATCTGCAAAAGAGGAAAAGACTTCCTCAATTTCATTGTACCTTAGTTGTAAATAGTATTCTAGGCCACCATTTGGAACCTATTTGACACAGTTTAGTTCCTTTCTATGTTCCTAAGAGAGGGCAAAGGCCCTTTTACATCCAACCTCTGTATGCCAGCAGCCACGTACGCCACACTCCAAAATGGCTAAACAGTCATCCCTCAGAGTCAGTTCCAAGAACTCCAACAAAAATTAGAGCTCATGGTGCCAGATTGGCTTCGATTTTCAAGCTCCTGGGTGATTACAAAGTTGTAAATAATGTTGCTGTCCACTGATTTTCATAATGCGGGCCTCTCTGCTTCACTATGCCTTCCTCTTATGTCCATGGTACCAATTTCTCTGATAGTTCCTCCAGGGGATAGGGTTAGATATGGGTTGGTAGTGGGGGATCACTGAGGGTAATTCACTCTTAAGACTAGTGAGCGCTTTCTGAATCTGAGGAGTCACATATTAAAAGAGGCAGGAACATCTTCTGATTTCCAAAAAGCAACTACATGACCACCCTGAAAGTGGTTTCAAAACATTTGAAAGCTAGCTGTTCAAGTTGACAAAAGCCATGGCAGTCCCCTGCAGGGAATGCTGATGGGCTCCGTTTCCTCTGCACATTAGAGCCATTTAAATGAAGTCATTGATCGTATTAAGTGAAATCACCCGGCTTATAGCTCAGGTCCTAAGAATTGTTAGTGGCACTTGGAGCTACAAAGAGGAGTCCCCAAAAGAAACGATTATCGCTTTATTTTGGCAAAGTCTGGCTTAAGTAGAACTGACTCTTTTCCATAATAATAAAAAAGGAAACAATAAATTTTTTATAAACCTATTTCCAAGATTTCTTGCCCCTTCTTGTCAGCATTTCAACTTTATTTGGTGGAACTATCTTTTCTCAATATATGTGATGTATTGTGGTTGTGAATCACGGTGTTCTGAACTCCCTTTGGAAGCTAAAAGGGTCTGTTGAGGCTCTGCCTACCAGCTCTCTAGGGTCTGTTAAAGCAAAAGAGTGAGCACTTTACTTAAATTTCACCAATTCTATTATCTTCTGAGACCTTAAATATTGAATAGAGGGAAAATACAAGTTCAATCCTATTTATTTAAACAATGGAGCAAGTTGCTACAGCTAAGACCTTTTGAGGCTGCCTGTTTCTTCAGATTTTCCTTTGATCCTCCGAGTAACCCCACCTCAATTTCTTTGAATAAATGTACTCATGGTTTAACCAACACACAGGTGGTTTCTTTAACTACAGTGCAAAAATCTTCACACATACAAACTTTTTAAAAAACAATTCTCAATATGAAAAAGAGAAATCAATATAATTGGCTATAAATTATTGGCATCTTTTCAAAGAGATTTTCTCAATAAAGTAACGGTGAATTCCCAAAATTCTTATGACTTTGTTAAAGGACTCAAAATAAACACATATTCTGGCTGGGCAGGTGGCTCACGCCTGTAATGACCGCACTTTGGGAGGCCAAGGAGGGCGGATCACTTGAGGTCAGGAGTTCAAGACCAGCCTGGCCAGTATGGTGAAACCCCACCTCTATCAGAAATACAAAAATCAGCTGGGTGTGTTAGCGGGTGCCTGTAATCCCAGCTACTTGGAAGGCTGAGTCACGAGAATTGCTTGAACCCGGGAGGCAGAGGTTGCACTGAGCCGAGATCGCGCCATTGCACTCTAGCCTGGGCAACAGAGGGAGACTCCGTCTCAAAAAAAAAAAAAAAAAGAAACCTCATATATTCTACAAAGCAAGTGATAAAAATCAAAATATGACAATGGGCTGAGAGGAAAGGGAAACTAGTAGTATTAAAGCAAGTATTTAATGAACAAATAATGCTAAAGCAAAATTTTTATTTGTTTTCGTTTTTTGGTTTTTGGGTTTTTTTTTTTTTGAGACAGAGTCTCACTCTGTCGCCAAGGCTGGAGGGCAGTGGCACTGTGTCGGCTCACTGCAACCTCCATCTCCTGGGTTCAAGCAATTCTCCTGTGCTAAGGCAAATTTTTAAGGATTTTAAATAGTAAATATTAGAAGGGATACTGCTTAAAGATAAACAATTTGGATAGAGAAATGGTCTTCAGATTATTTTGATTGTACAATATGTAAAACAGTTTTGAAAACTTTAGGCATTCCTTTGAATATTATTAACTTGATTTCTGAAACTTTTCATCAAAAAATAAATTGGGTTGTAAATAAAAGGAAACATTAAACATGTTATAAGATGAAATAAGATGAAGACTGACTATAATTAGAGTAAGTATTTCATGGCATAAGTTTATTTTAATAAAAGTTTTAACCACTTTATTGTATAGTTCATATCAAGTTTTTAAAATATATATTGAAACTTGGTGCTCTGGGAAAATATGCCAGCTTCATTTGAAAGAACCAGTTCCTATCCTGTACTGCTTCAGTTATTCTGAATTCAGAACATTCCCACTCTGGCCAGTCCTCTCTTTAATAAAACATACAATACTCTGAATATTCTCAGTGATTTAAAAAAAAAAAAAAAAAAAAAGACACACAGCAGACAAAAGAAGAGGGAGCAGGCAAACTAAGAGCCAAGGCAAATGTGTTAATTAGCAGGTTATCCCCAAACCAATATTTGGAAGTACCCCTTTGTTGACAACCAGAAAGTGTTTACACTTCAGGCATTGCACCAAAATAAAGTGTGGATGCCTTTCTTTTCTAAAGTGGAAGGAGGGATATTGTGGACATAGGCACATTATCAGGCAATTTTAAGAAATAACTTGAAATTGATGGAAATTGAGAAAGACTTTGGAAAGTGTTTGCCTGCCTCTACCACCAAAAAGTCCATGGAGAAAGAAAAGCAAAAGATCCAAAAATGAAAGTCAGCAGAAACTAGAAAGATGGGCAACAAAGTTTTACCATACAGATAAATAGATGAGAGAGTCTTAGTAAAGAAAACACAACAAATTGAGAACAATCACTAAATAAAAACAAAATCGAAGGAAACTCTAAGACCACCAGCCAAAAAGCAAGGGAAAATGATTAACACCTTGGGACACCTTGGTGAAGAAATTCCAGGGTAAAGAGAATCCTATAGCACCTAGCCTAAACATGGCTCTCCTACAAAAATTAGCTGACCAACTAGACTTCCTCATATTGGACATCAGAAGAGACTAGCAGGAAGTCAATACTGTTCTGAATAAGACAGATTGCAAAACAAAATTTCTGTTGCCAGCTAAGTTAATATTACAATGTATTAAGACGCCACAGTGATCATGTAGAGTACTAAGAAAGAAATTCTTTGCTATTCTGGGACTCAGAGTCTCATCCAAGTACTGCTCCAAAAAATACTCCATTGAAATGTTTTGAGATGAGGAAGGATAAAGGATGGACATGAAAAAACAAAACAAAAAACACTTCATTGTCCAGGGCTATGCTAAGTGAGCAAGAAGTGTCCAGTACTCAAAATTAAGGAGGCACTCACTCTCATGTGCTAATTCTATTCTTCATGAGCCTGAAAAAGGATGCCTCCTTAAATATTGCTCCCTGGGCACTTCACTTGCCTCACCTTGGTTTCAGTCCTCAAATTATGTTCAAATAACAGTGGCAAGTACAATACCCAATAGAATGCAAACGCTATAACTCTTGTATGGAAACTACTCAATGCAAAATTAATACATTAACTGCAAAACGTCAGAGCAAAATTTCCAGAGAACGGTAATGAAACCAAGAGTGAGGTGACAGGTTGCCTCAGTGTATCTGTTTTCTTATTATATGTAAGGAGGGAGACATGGCTGGGCATGGTGGCTCATGTCTGTCATCCCAGCATTTTGAGAGGCCAAGGCAGGAGGATCCCTTGAAGCCAGGAGTTTCAGACTAACCTGAACAACACAGCAAGATCCCTGTATCTACAAAAAAAAAAAAAAAAAAGCTGAGAGCTGAGAGTCAACAGCTGCTTTTTTTACTATATAGGTTATTAACTTGAGAAATAAAGCATTAAAAGAACAATGAATTTGGGAGCACAACACAGCAAAATGTAATCTGCCCACAAAAGTGGACTTAGAGGAGAAATTTTCCTCTAAGCTTTAACCTGTTTCATAATTAAATACAAATGAATGAAAAATAAATAAAGTAAGTATCCAAAACAAAATTTATATGAAGTAAAGCAAAGGGAAATAGGACACAAGCTTGATAAAAGATAAAGCTAATAGATTATAAAATAAAAAGACGGCCAGGAGAGGTGGCTCAAGCTTGTAATCCCAGCACCTTGTGAGGCCGAGATGGGCGGATCATGAGGTCAGGAGATCGAGACCATCCTGGCTAACACGGTGAAACCCCGTCTCTACTTAAAAAATACAAAAAACTAGCCGGGCGTGGTGGCGGGCGCCTGTAGTCCTAGCTACTCAGGAGGCTGAGGCAGGAGAATGGCATAAACCAGGGAGGCGGAGCTTGCAGTGAGCTGAGATCGGGCGAAGGCAGGTGGATCATCTGAGATCAGGAGTTTGAGACCAGCCTGGTCAACATGGCGAAACCCCGTCTCTACTAAAAATACAAAACTTAGCCAGGCATGGTGGTACATGACTGTAATCCCAGCTACTCGGGAGTCTGAGGCAGGAGAATCACTTCAATCCGGGAGGCGGAGGTTGCAGTGAGCCGAGATCAAGCCACTGCACTCCAGCCTGGGTGACAGAGCAAGACTCTGTCTCAAAAATAAATAAATAAATAAATAAATAAATAAAAGACAAGCTATTCTTAAAATTAGTAAATGACTAAGTAGTCTAATGAAGGAGAAAGAAAGCACACATGCAATTGGGTCAGAAGTACAAAGAAGCTAAAACCTCAGATATAGATAAAATGAATATATTATTAAAAAGTTAGTCTGATAAAACAGTTGAAAATTTTGCAAATATACTGTAAATAGTGTGTAAAATAGATGATCCTCCAAGATAACATAAATGGTCAAAATTGATCAAAGAAAAACACAGAACCCCTTAAAAGACCAATAACTGAAGGAAATTGAGAAAGTTATCAAAGAAGTCTCCTCAAAATGGCTTTCAGCCTGCATAATTTTTACAAACCAATGCTTTCAAGCTTTCAAATAACAATAGCAATTATAAAAATTCCATTCTAGTCAATCTTTTTCAGAGTAATGAGGAAAAAGGAAAGTTCTCCTTTCTTATTTTTGAAATCAGCATGAGGTGCATATCCAGACACAAAAAAGATACACAAAATACATGTGTGTGTACAGAGCCAATCTCATATATCATCAGTACATCAGCCAAAGTCCTAAATAAACTATTAGTGAATCAAATTCTGTTGTACATCAAAAGAATATTCAAAGGAAAGCTCAACATTAAGAAATACATTAATATAATTCACAATATTTAACAGTGAAGGAGAAAAAGCAGGTCATCTCATCATTAGATAGATGACAATAAGTTATTTGAGAAAAGTGAATTAATTTTCATGACTATTAATGTTAGAAACAATCCTTTAGGGATGGGGAGGGGAGATGAGTTAGAAATGTTTCCTACTAGTCCACAATTGCATCTATTCTGAAGCCATTAGGAATGTGAATGGTAACTCTTCCTCAAACCATCACATGAGGAAAGAATACGCTGAAAGTCTGACACACCAAAGTCATCTGTCAGGAATCAGTCAGAGAACCTGCTGGGAATACCTAGGCATGATGAGTCATCATTGTTCTTACCACCCGTGGCAACGGATGCAATTGGAAGCAACTGATGCTTTCAGGGTCATGGTTTCTTCGAAGCCTGAGCTCATTAATTTTGCTGTTTGAGAACTTGCAGTTTGATCCAAAAGCTGACGGCATCAATTATCCCATTGCCTTCCTTCCTGCTCTGATACTGGAAGTTCCAAGAAAAGAGGAGGTGGAAGAGGACCAAGAAGAACATGAAAGCAGAGGACCAGGGGCCGGACGCGGTGGCTCACGCCTGTAATCCCAGCACTTTGGGAGGCCGAGGCAGGCGGATCAGTAGATCAGGAGATCGAGACCATCCTGGCTAACACGGTGAAATCCCGTCTCTACTAAAAAATACAAAAAATTAGCCGGGGGTGGCGGCGTGCGCCTGTAGTTGCAGCTACTTGGGAGACTGAGGCAGGAGAATGGCGTGAACCTGGGAGGCGAAGCTTGCAGTGAGCCAAGATTGAGCCACTGCACTCCAGCATGGACAACAGAGCAAGACTCCGTCTCAAAAAAAAAAAAAAAAAAAAAGCAGAGGACCAAGACCCCTTCGCAACTGCTCCACAGGTCAAAACGAAGTCAAACAGAGCAGAAGCTCTCAAAAGGATGATACTTTGAATTTGCTTTCTGTTTTATTTTCTACATATATAAAAGTGCACAAATCATAAATGTATAATATTCACCAAGTAAACACACCTCCAAGTCAAGAAATAAAATATTTCTAGTACTCCAGGAGCACTTCTTAAGTACCATCCATCCAGCCACGACCCCCATCCTTGCCCAAGGGAAATCACTCACTGATTTTTAACTGGACAGTTTGGTTGTAGCTGTTTTTAAAAACTATTTTATAAACCTTTAAAAGAATGTACCTTTTGTCTTCCTTCAATCAATATCGTGTTTATGAGACCCATTCGTCTATTATGTATTAGGGTCTGTTAATTCTTATTGCTATATAAATAGACCGTGGTTTATTTACTCATTCTTCTCTTAACAGACAACTTCCTGTTTGGGCTATTACAGATAGTGCTCCTATGAACATTGTTGTGCATGTTTTATGGATGTATATGTGCATTTCTAAGTAAAACGTCTGAGTCACTGGAATTGTACATTTAACTTTAGGAGATATTTCTGAGCAGCTTTCCAAAGTTCACATTCGTAGCATATGAAAGTTCCAGTTGCTCCACACGCTTGGCAACATTTTGTCTTCTATCATCTTTCATTTTATCCATTATGTTAATTTTATAGTGGTATTTCATTGTAGTTTTGATTTTCATTTCTGTAATGACTAATGAAGTTGAACATCTTTTTATATATTAAGGAGCCACTTGCATTTTCTCTTTTACGAAGTCCCTGTTCAAGTCATTGGCCCATTTTTTAGTTGGGTTGTCTGCCCCCCACCCTTCTTTGGTCTTTTTTTCTCTTTTTTCTGTACATAATTTGACTACCTATTATACTCTGTCTCTCTTTTTGCTTCTACTTCTTCTTTTAGCTTTCTGAAAACCCCCCTTTCTCTTTATATTGTCAATACCATGAAGGCAAAAGTCAATGTTCTCATCTTAGTATCATTCTCAGGGCCTGACACTGTTTTTCTGAAAAATCTGCTCAAAAATACACGTTGATTTGCATTAGGAGATTCTCTTCATCTGCTGAAGTAGCCCAAGGTTCTTGTCCTGGCAGTTTTTAAATAGGATTTAAAATATGGTGAGAACCTCCTCTCTAGACATGTGGCAAAACCAGATTCAGCTCTGTGTGAGGAGACAACCTAAAGGATATGTTTTAAGTGTTAGGAGCCAAATTATCTCCTGTTAGAGTTGATGCTGCCTGAGTATCTTGGGAAAGTAACAAAAATATGAAGAAGGTTAAATTATCTTTTTCTACCCTCAAAAAGAACTTCTCTTGTATGTGATACATTTCTATGCCTTTTCTCATCTTGTTATATCTTCAATATTTTTCTCCCCCATATAAATTGTCATTTCACTTGAAAGTGTCTCTGTCATCTCCCTCCAATTTTCATCATATGGTCTAAACTATATTGCTATCCCTTCTGGAAGTATCTACATTGCCTTCCTTTACATCCATTCTTCTCACAATACAAGCTTTCCAATTCTATCCTCTCTGTCCTTGATTTATAAGTTAACCTCATTTATTTAATCTTTTCTTGATCGTTTTCTCATCATTAATCTCTTGCAATTGGGCTAGGATAAATATCTGCTTAATCTGATGGAAATATCTGAATCTAAATAATTTGAAAATGGTCTATTTTATTTTAGCATGTAAATTTTAATAGAATTTAACCACATAAATAAACGTCCATGTTTTACAATGTATAAAAAATAATAAAAACTTTAATTCTGGGGATTATAGCTTTACAGTTCTGATGGGTGCTGAGATCTGTAACATATGGTTACAATTCCGAGCAGCTCTTCTCTGTACCCAATAACCTGCCCCACTATGAAGATATTTATCAGTGATCATTTTCACATGAATTTTTATTTATTTAGTACTTTCCAATGAGGAAAATTCAAAGGTCACATGGATTTTCAAGTTTGTCCAGCTGTTGTCAACCCCAGGTACATGCTAGAAACCTCTAAGGAGTATCTAAAAATTAGTGGTATCTGGGTTCCACCCTAGACCAATTCATTCAGAATCTCTGGAGTGAGTCCCAGGCATCAGTATCTTATAAAGGTTCCCCAGGGAAGACTAACACACAGCAAGAGTTAAGAACTGCTGAGTCTATGGTCAAGAATATGAAGATAAGTAAAAAATGTTTAAAAAGTTCATGCTCAGTACTGCATTTAAGTTTGTAACTTTATGTCCTCAGAGGCGGGTGAGGGTCCTCTCTTTGGCCCAGTCTTGAAGTTCTGCTTGCCCAAATGTGACGTAAAAGACCAGGCCAAACATGTTGACTGCAGCAGACAGGAAAAAGACATTCCTCCAACCAGACTCAAAATCCTAGAGGTAAAAAACACAGAAAAATGATCAATCTCACAAGCTCCTTCTACACCAGTTCTAGTAGCCCTCCAAGTTGTGTATTGCAATGTTGATCACAAGGAATATAATGAACAATGTGCAGTAGCTACTTAAGAAAGTTTATGAAACTATTGGAAACAAAATGGCCAAAATGCACATCGGGTCCTGAGTTGAGATGGTTATTTCTTTAAATAAAAATAAAATACACTAATGTTTTTCTGAAAATTTGGATTTCAATGTATAATATTACTGATTTAAAATTATGCCTAAAATGGCACCATGGCATCGTGTTTGTGTCTTCTCTGTTTTTTTATTTTGGTTTGGTTTGGTTTGGTTTGGTTTTGGCTGTTGACATCTATCACTACAACGCATCCCAATTCAACACGAGTTCTATCTGGTCTTCTGTGTGACCCTCCTCAGAAAGCCCTACTAAGTAATTTCCAGCATTATAGTCACAGTGGATTCCTAGCAGTTTAGTCAAATATTAACCTGGCAACTTGATCACATAGGAATACAGTAAAAATAAAACTTCTCTTTGTAAGTTGGTTCTCGTCAGTCCTTCCATCCCTGACTGGGTCTGTCTTTTTGTCTTCCTCATGAGCCTGCATTTCCAAACACTGAGAAATCCTCCTTGCAATGTCTCACAGCCAATCTCTTTTCAGCCATTAAATTGTCTTTAAACAGGCCTTGGGATACTTTGTTTCCCTTTTGTGATTTTTTAAAAATTGGAATTAGTCTGAACATATTCTTCATGATCTTCTTATGCCCCTCTGTTTTCATCTCTTGCTATTCCTTGACATGTGTCATTCATTCTATTCATAACTAAGAATTGTTTCATGCTCATGTACCTCTAGGAAGCCATACATGCTGTCTTCTGCACCAGAACAGCTCATTTTAATCAATCTCATGTCTATTCATCTTGAGAAAATAAGCTTATATTTTTCTTTCCCTGGGAAATCTGACCTATCAGAATCTGATTTAGAGGCTCATGTAAATAGAGTAATTGTGTTGCCATCCAGACCTTGTGAGCACTGTGTGTATCTACAACACCTAAAACAATACCTGCCACTTGAAGATGTTCAATAAACTGGCCCAACCTGACTGATGAGGAATCCAGTGGCAGTGGAAGAGATGATTCCTGCGATGAGCCCAAATCCTCTTGAGATTCCCATGAGGAAACTTGCATATCTGTGGGAAGATGATTTTATAAATGATTTTATATAGAAAGCCACCTACAGCTTCTGCAGCAACTCAACTTTAACACAGTTCAGCTCTTATGGCAAAGTCATTTTGCTTAATGCAGTTTTTCATTCACCTAAAGACATTCAGGGCAATGTCTATTTGCCAAACCTGAAATTACCAACCTACTGAGTCAATAACCAGGGAGCAATGCAGTCTCTTTGGGAACCGAGTTTCTTTACCCTGGCAGCTCAGTGTAGAAGCCAGTTTGTGCAACGGGCAGGACACAGACTCCAAAGCCAAACTCCCTGGGTCCAAATCCTGGCTCTGCCTCTATGTGACCATAGTCACACCATTTAACCTCCTTGTGCCTCAGCCTTCTCCCTTATAAAATGGGGATAACAATAGGACCTACCTAATGTAACTGTGAGGATTAGATGTGTTGATACATGGCAAGTCTTGGCACAGGAGCTGGCTTACTATGACTGTATATATATGTGGTAGCTAATATGAACAACACCATGGAAACTTTTCTAAATCACATGTGTGGGCCTTTTCCCAGCATACACAGTTCAATCTCTGTTAGGGAACCTTGGGAAGCTTTTTATCAAAATGATTACTGGCCAAGGCTGGAAATCATTGTTCTAAAAATGCCACATTTGTTGTTCTAAAAATGGCCATAGACAAACATTTGTAGTTATTTGTCTCTCTGCCATTAGTGCATGTCAGTAACATTAAAGAGTTTCACGGTGACTACTAAGGTCTAACACCTCTGGAGGGGTCTGGAGGAGGGGAAAAAACAGGTAGAGCTCTTACCTGGGCGCAATATCTAAGGTGTTGATGATAAACCCTGAGTCACATAGGTTACTGGTCCCAGGAATAAGTATCAGCAAAATAATGGTTATCACGTAACTGGATGCCACAAAGGGCAGGGCCACAGCACATATTGATGGAAGGAGGAGCCCTGGGCAATGAGGACATGCTGTCAGGGAACCCTCTGAGACCATGTGCAGAAAAGGAATTGGTTAAATGAGCCCACACACTTATCCTTACCAAGAGATGAGAAGAGCTTTCGCACAGTGATCAATCTGAGAAGATTCCTGTACAAAAGGAAATCTGCCAGCTGACCTCCTAGAATTGTACAGCTTGCAGCAGCAATAAAAGGCAGAGAGGACAGAACTCCACTCTGAAGGAAGGAAATTTATACAGAGTAGTTACAGAGATATGTTAGCACCAAAATTTATCAGTTACACAGACCAGCCATTAACTTACTCCCATGATATTGTGGGTTGTTTGGGGGAAAATTAGCGTCATTTTTTACACTAGACGAACACTGTCTCAGATAAGAGGGCCAGAAGCTGCATCACTCTGGGCTCCAGAGAGAAGCAATATTCATTTCTTGGTTGTTTTTTATTTTTGAGATGGAGTCTCACTTTGTTGCCCAGGCTGAAGTGCAGTGGCACGATCTTGGCTCACTGCAACCTCCACCTACCAGGTTCAAGCGATTCTCCTGTCTCAGCCTCCTGAATAGCTGTGATTACAGGCGCCTGCCACCATGCCTGGCTAATTTTTGTATTTTTAGTAGAGATGGGGTTTCACCATATTGGTCAGGCTGGTCTTGAACTCCTGACCTCATAATCCGTCTGCCTCAACCCCCCAAGGTGCTGGGATTACAGGCATGAGCCACTGTGCCCAGCCCAACAATATTAATTTCTAAAAGAAACTTTGGAATCAGCTGGTGTGTTAGTATAGCATAGTGGTTAAGAATACGGATGCTGCAGCAGCTCTACCACTTAGTATTGTGCAACCTGAGGCAAGTTATCTCACCTCTAAGTGTCCTGTTTCCACATCTGTGAAAAAGGAATTATAACAACACCTATCTCAAGGTCATTGTGAAAGTTAAATTAATGGTTATATGTAAAGCCAGAATGTAATAGGTAACACAGAACTGTTTCTCCTTATTACCATTATCATTTTCATAGAAGTATAGGAAGTAAACTCACATCTCTGATGTTAACATGGAGCAGAGTACTGATGTACGTTGGTAGGTATGTTAGGATGATGGTGCACAACCAGAAATGGCTGAAAAAACCCAGGAAAATGGCCCAAAGTGGTAGGCATGTGACCATCGCCTTTATGGGGACAGCACGTCTAGGAGAACTGGGCTAAAAAGAAATATCTAATCAGCATGAGTATTAGAGCAGCCAAGATGGTGCCTCTCGGAGGAGATCCACACCCTGCCCTAGAGACCACTGCATGGGCCACAGGTACAAGGTGTGCACTGTACCTGTTGAGCCAGTGAGGACACGATGTGCTCCTTTTCCCTAACACTTATGCATGGGTGATGCATGGGGTCATCATAAATCACTGTGAACCATAGGAGACAGCAGACACAGCCAGTGCTACCTGGGAAGAAGGTATAAAATTAGTTTTTAGGTAGATTTGTTTACTAGGGGAAGGGAGTTTCCTCTGAAGTGGCATGCCTCTCCCTTCTACATACTAATCAATTAATGCTTATTCTACCATAAGGACCTAAATATTCCCATTCTTTCTTTCAATCCTTCTACAAACCTGTTAAAGCTTTTAAGATACTATGTCTCAATAGAAAGCCACCTTTTGTCAATGTCAGAGCCCTCTGGAGATGACATGAGCATGGCATTGTATAGCTGATTAACTACTTTAAAGCCTCCAATGATTATAGTGTTATGTATTTTGAGCAGCAACTTCTTAATGCACACATAAATTGTCTTGTGGAAGATCTGAATAGTCAGGATTGCAGTCACACATACTCGAAACAACCTTCCATGAAATCATGTGGCAAGAAAAAATTTCCAATGCACTTACAAGAGACAGTGTTATTTGTATTCAAGCCATACATCCATTATGGATTCCCAAAAGAAATATTTCTGTACAATACCTGGTTAACATGCACAAACCAAAATAATTAACACCATTAATGAGAAAGCCATTCAGGCCAGGACTATATTTAATGATACCATTTGGCTATAACAACAAAATCAAATGTAGAAAATTGTCTTATTACTGGAATTTGTTATTTGAAGAACATTCTATGTTAAAAGATTCTGAGGACTAGTTTTCTTTAAATTCCATCTATTTACTGGATTCATTGATTCTTTTATTTTAAAGCTAAAAATCAGGCACTATGATGATACCCAAGTGATGAAAACATTGTAGAATGGATTCCTTGCCTCAAGCATTTCACAGTTTAGTGGAAAGAAAAGGAGAAATAAATAATTACACACCAACATAACCTAGAGAGGAAATATCATAAATGAAAGAATGCCAGAATCTAATAGAGTAAGCCCTGGAAGGGCCCATGGGGAAGGGCACAGTTGAATCGAGCTTTGCAAGATGAACTTGGTAGAGAATAGGTGAATGGCATCTTGGGCAAAAATAATAATTATAATAAAATATGAAGACACATTGAAGATGTACTTCACTATCTCTGACATCTTAACTGCATGTAACAGGCACTTTAGATGTGGTGGTAGAGATTCTGCAGAAGATGCTTAATATGGAAGCACAAGACTGCATCACAAGTCAGTGCCATGTGAATAGTCAACTCCTCTATCCTGTGCATGTGGCTTCCCAGAACCACCAGGAAGGTGTTAATCAACTTGTGTGACTAGATTAAAAATGATACCAACCGTTGACATTTGTTATCATCTTCCATTTGATAAAGGACATTTTCTTTCATATAGGAAGAATGTGGGTGATGTAGGTGCCAAAACGGATGCTCAGGAAATGGAGGCATTAGGATTTAAGAGAAAGTGACTCACCAAAGATGTAGAAGATAAAAGGCCAGCCCAAGGCCTGTGAAATTAGTCCCCCCACACAGAGGATGATGAAGGATCCAAATGCTGATCCTAAAGGGAAGAGGGAGAAAAACACTTATGAAAATAGCAAACGCTGAGACTTCATGGCCTCTCTAAACATTGTCCCAACAGTGAGATGGCAGACTTAGAATTATTGGGCAATGAGAGTAATTATTTCTGCTCACAGATTTTCCCCAATAAAGTAATATATATGATATAATTAAAATTAATAAATAATAGTAACAAACCCTCTGATTCTTCAATGACTCCTCAACACCAATGTGACCAAATCTAAATCCCTTAGTTTGTCACAGCAACTCTCTGCTATCATAGCCCATTAGCCCATTAGTATTTTCTTGTGATTACAGTTGCATTCTTGTATGATCTAATATGAGGCTGGGGGCAGGAAATGAAAGACTTACAAAATTCAGTAAGACACAGCCCCTGCCCTCAAAGAGCTTCTGGTCCAATTGGAGAGAAAAATGTGAATAAAATTGATTGTCACTAGTGAAATGCCATGTAGGCTTTGGAGTCAACATTAAAAAAAAAAAAAAACAAGAAACATAATTCACAGAGACCCATAGTAAGAAATGCATTTTACAGGGTAACATAACACACACACCAATATACATAAACACTTGTACACACAACCACACACATATGCCTCAATGGTTTCATGAATCAATATTTAACTTTACCATGTCCAATGCACTCCAAGAATTTCTATTCTATTCTATTCTATTCTATTCTATTCTATTCATTTTTTTAAATAATGATTTTAACCCACTCAATGGATTTTATGACTCACTAATGGGTTCCAACCTGTAATTTGAAAAAAAAAAAGATGTAAAATATAAGTGTGATAATAAAACTACAATGTGCGTGGAAGTAATAATAATAATTGACAATAATTATAAGATTTAGGAAGTTTTTACGTAAGCTACACAATAGGATAGATAGAATTTTGGCACAAGGAGCAGGGGCAAAGAACTTTCCAGGCGTATAAACTAATGGGAGCAGAGCCAGAGGGAAGTGCAGTGCAGATCTATGTGGGGAGCAGCCAATGTCCGGTGCCACTAGAGCCATGCTTGCACAGGGGAGTTGAGTGGAATAAGGTTGGGGCCAGATGGCTGAGAACTTTTGTATCCATGCAATAAAGAGGTCAGTCTTTAGTCTGTAAACATGAAGGAACACATTGAAAATTATCAAGCAGATGAGGAAAAATGCCTCATCTTTACTTTTTTTTTAAATTTTTTTAATTTTTTTCTTTTTTTTTGAGACGGAGTCTAGCTCTGTCGCCCAGGCTGGAGTGCAGTGGCCAGATCTCAGCTCACTGCAAGCTCCGCCTCCCGGGTTTACGCCATTCTCCTGCCTCAGCCTCCCGAGTAGCTGGGACTACAGGCGCCCGCCACCGCTCCCGGCTAGTTTTTTGTATTTTTTAGTAGAGACGGGGTTTCACCGTGTTAGCCAGGATGGTCTCGGTCTCCTGACCTCGTGATCCGCCCGTCTCGGACTCCCAAAGTGCAGGGATTACAGGCTTGAGTCACCGCGCCCGGCCCTCATCTTTACTTTAGCAAGATAACTTGGTTTTGGTGGAAGGAAGGTTGAAAGAAACCAGTCTAGAAGAGAGAGAGATCAGCAGATAGTATTTGCAAATAGAGGAGGTGGGGACAACTATGATGGAAGGAAGCAAGAAAGCAGGAGGGTTGCTTGAGGTAAAAGTCTGCAGGATGCAGCTGTGTAGTGGACCTAGGAGTGAGAAGCTTGATGGAATCTTAGTTCTGCTCTTCGAGTATATACTCTCAGCATGACGGGCTGGGAAGAACAGCACTGATAAAGTTGTAGAGGCCTTAGTAGGATCACATACCACGGAAAGGCAGTCTAGCATAGTGATTAAGGGTGTCTGCTCTGGGGCTAAAATTTGCGTGGGCTTAAATCTCAGACCTACCGCCTGCTGGCTATTTGTATTTGGGCAATTTTCTTAATCTCCACCTTCCTTAACTCCCTTCTCTGTAAAATAAGAATTTAAAATGGTACTTACATGAGAGGGTTGTTGTGAGAATTAATTAGCTCACAATAGAATAGTCAAGAGCTTAGAATAATACAGAAACTCCAAACTCTTCTAGCCTCATTTTCCTCCTTACCACTTGGAGCTGTGGTAGCCTTAATTCTCACTGCCAATTCATTGCTAAGATGGTGTATATATAGTTTACTTGATCTTTTTTCCATTTATGCAATTCTTAAAGGTTTAAACATTTTCCTACAAGGCTCTTCTGACTACTAAGGCTTTTCTGAGCTGAATCCTAGCTCACAGTGGTTTCTTCTACTTCTAAGCCTCAATGTGTTTACTGTACAGATGCATCTTTCTTATTTGTGATGCAACTGTCTTGTATTGTTGAATTTTTCCATAGTAGTTTTTCTCCCTCTTCCCTAAACTGTTTGATTCATAGATGATAAGACACAGTAGGATGGAACAGATGACAAAGCTATGACCCATGTGTGCACACTTACCTGATCCTGCAATGGTGGTGAGCTTGCTTCGTTCAAGTGGAGGAGCCCACTTTGCCCAAATAGTAAACTGACCTGTCCATGCCATTCCCTGAAATGAAAATCATTAAGACCTTTGATATTTTGTAGAATTCAGGAATCTGGATCCCACCCAGAATGAGAAAGTATCTGGATACCTGGGCCATGCCCTGGACTGTCCGAACCACAATGACCAAAATCACTCCGAAGTCAGCAGCCAATGGTGTAAAGAGGGTGAGAAGGGAAGAGATCAGCAAACCAGCACCAAGCATTTTTTTTGCTCCAAATATCCCTGCTAAATATCCACTTGGGATCAGAGTCAGTATTATCCCATAGTTGATGGAGCTAAAGATGATACCCTGAGTTTCTGGGCTCCACTGATACACAGAGGCCTGGGGGAAAATAGGAAAACTCTTTGTCAAGAAGTCCTATTATGAAAATCTACTTTACAGTCAGAGTTGCTTGAGGTTGGTGAGACCCTACTATAAAATATCTATTTTTGTTTTTCTCTATATTCTTCCTACCTTCCCAAACAACCAATTATACCCCTAATTTGCTTTCTTAGAAGGAGAGAAAAACAGAAAAAATGAAGAAAAGAGGTAAAGAAAATGATTATATAGATGAATAATAGGAAGAAGTAAATGGAAGAAAACAATGAGAGATATTTCATCTGTGAAAGTGCTTCCTCTATTTTGCTTCTAGTAAAAGTTGAGTAACATGTTGACTCTTATATCAAAGAATTTTTAAAACACACACACAAAGCTTTACTGAACTCTTAACCAAAATCAGTACCTAATTAAAAAGAAAAATCAAGTTTGGGAATTATGGTCTGCCCTGGCTGAACTGAGTTTCTAAAACACATATTACAAATGAATAAGATCACATTCTTCTGATACAACTCAATAAATAATTTGAATTATTTTAAAATAACTACCTAAAATGCCTGAATAATTATATAAATTATATTACCTGAATATTTACCTAAAAATAAATAGATTTTAAAATAAAAAAATAAATAAATAAATAAAATAGATTTTAAAATAAAATAAAAAATAAATGCAATAAGGCCCCTAAATATCTGGCATCATGCTATAGAGAGCCAAAGGATATAAAATATGATATAAAATATTTTACCCACTCAAAAAAACAATAAATAATACAAGGTATATGAATCATGTGAGAATCAAGATTTGAGGATGAATATAAATAAAACAGCAACTTTGAGAGGAAAAAGAATAATTCAGGAAGGTCCCAGAAAGGAAGCAATATTTGAACTATCCCTTGAAAAATGACTATGATTTATAGAAAGTCAAAAAGGAAAATTTTATCTCATTGGAAAAATTTGCAAAAGTGAACTTGTAGCATTTGGAAGAAACTAACAGGGACTCTGGCTTGCTCAGAGCAAAAACTTTCCATGGGTCATTGATAGCAGATGTGAGTGTGCTGAGAAGTAGGTCCAAATTCCGGAGGAACACAGCATGTCCAGTGAACACTGTATGTTTGACAACTTGAAGGTATCCAAGATACCTGAATAGTGAATCTACTCAGTGTGGATATGTAGATGGGATAATGGAGGAAAGACTGGAGACAATAAATTTATGTACTCATTGTAAATAAGCTGGGTCCAATGTAATAAAATCATTAATCATGAATTATAGTGATGACATTGGAAATGTACAGTACAAGATAATTTAAAGGATAATTTTTTTAATTGGGTAAATTCATGGTTTCCATATAAATGTAAAATAAGCATACAGCAAAGATTTTATTTAACTCATTGATTAATGGAGGGAGTAAATAAGATGTTATAACTGGTTCAAAGGAAAACTCAAAGAATCACGCATAACACAAGCAGGAAGCAATGCTGAAATATACTTTAAATATACAGCAGAGCCCGGTGCAGTGGCTCACATCTGTAGTCCCAACACTTTGGGAGGCCAAGGTGGGTGGATCACCTGAGGTCAGGAGTTCGAGATCAGCCTAGTGAAACCCTGTCTCTACTAAAAATACAAAAATTAGCCAGCAGTCGTGGCACGCCCCCTTAGTCCCAGTCACTCAGGAGGCTGAGACAGGAAAATCACTTGAACCCAGGAGGCGGAGGCTGCAGTGAGCTGAAATCACGCCACTGCACTCCAGCCTGAATGACAGAGAAAGACTCTATCTCAAAAAATAAACAAACAAACAAACAGCAAAATTGGCTGATTTCCACTAGGAGGTGAGTGGAGAAAAGTTTTAACTGATTTTTCTCTTGGCAAAATTTATTTGCAAAGCTATGGACAAGAATTATTTGCATTTCTATTTGTTATATAGAATTTACAGGGTTATAAAATTGCTTAGAAACAGTAAAGCAGGCAGAGAACTGGATAGGATTTAGTAACCTATAAGAATGTGCCCAGGTAATACCTAGTTTTTCATTGAAGACATCACATAAACTGTTCCATTTTAAAATTTTTCACATTTAATCCTACAGTTCACCCACCTTATAATCATAATAACCTCAATGAAATCTTATTTTTATTATAGAAGTAATCAATGTCTCAAAGAAAAATAGTTCCAGTCAGGTTTAGTTTGTCATTGGAAATGTATACTTCTATACTCCACAGAATCAAGATCTATGCCTTCCTTTCAAAGTTTTTTCCTCTCAACAAAGAGCCCTATTTTCTGTCATACTTACCTTTGTATCAGATTCCTTGATGGATATGCTGGAGTTATTGAGGGCGTCTGCAACAGGCCCCTCAGTGGAGGCATTAGATAGAGCATGCTGCTGAGTGGTGTTCACCATGGCAATGATTGCAATGCTCAGACTCACACGCTGAGTTATCATGGTGAAGTTTGAGAAGTGCATGATAAGAGCCAGCCCATAGCGTAATGAACAGAAATCTGGACCTAGAGAACAACACACATGTATGCAATGAGCATCCTGACCGAGACCCCCTTCTTTTCCTTTCTCCCACAGCTAGATCTGATAGAACTTTGGATGATGTCATGAAATCTCATTGTCTTATTTTCA
This sequence comes from Papio anubis, assembly GCF_008728515.1. Lineage (NCBI taxonomy): Eukaryota > Metazoa > Chordata > Mammalia > Primates > Cercopithecidae > Papio > Papio anubis. Next base: position 25,956,847 of record NC_044981.1, read on the forward strand.
CCAAAATATCCAGCACTACAAACCCACTTTGTCAAATGATTTGGTTGGCTTCAAGACATTGAATATGGGATCTTATAACCAAGTAAAGCAAATATGGCTATCTTTCAAGGGGGTAGGAAGCAGATGATAAATAGAGAAAACCCAAATGTAAGGCATTTATGTCATATTGCTCCAAAACGAAGTGAATGGGGATGACAGTGGCAGAGCCAGTCACGTAACTGTCTCAGCATCAGTAAAATTCTCTGGGCTGTAAGTCAATAGTCCCATCTGTTATGCACATTTGTTTATCACAAAGCTTGAGAGTTTATACATAATGAGCTGCCTTTGAATTAAGGTATTGCACATCCAAGGATTCTCTTTTAATACATTTGAGAGATAGTACTTTAAAAGAACACTTCGACTAATTCCCTAGTGTAATGTCTACTTGGAAATGTTTTTGCTATGTGTCACTAGGCCCTGCCTTCACATATGCTCAACTTAAAAAAATAAAAATTGCGTGGGGTGCTGTAGTCCCAGCATTTTGGGAGGCTAAAGCAGGAGGATCACTTGAGGTCAGGAGTTCGAGACCAGCCTGGCCAACATGGTAAAACCCCATCTCTACTAAAAATACAAAAATTACCTGGGCATGGTGGTGCATGCCTGTAATCCCAGCTACTCAGGAGGCTGAGTAAGGATAATCACTTGAACCCAGGAGGCAGAGGTCACAATGAGCCAAGATCATGTCACTGCACTCCAGCCTGGGTGACAGAACAAGACTCAGTCTCAAACAAAAAAAAAAAAAAAATAATGTGTAGAACTATTTTTACAAAGCTTGTAGGTGATGTGGTGCTGGAAGATATTCAATGTATTGAAAGGACAAATTTTTTCTTTAAAAGCATCCCCATAAAGTGGAACAACCACAGAGCAATATTGAAAGGGTTCCCATGTGCATGATAGATTGGATTTTTCCTGCTTATTTGAAGGAAAACACTAACACGAAACGAAGAGAAAACCTATGAAGACACAGATAAGAATATAATGGAAGAAATAATTTTTAATGGCCAAAAAAGCTCACAGATAAGAGTGGTGGTCTGGGAAATAATTATTTCCATTTTACTGGAGGTTTCCAAGCTCAGGAGAAAGAGCCAGCCGTTTGGCGAGAATATTGTAGTAGGAATTCATACGTAGGTTGGTTTAAAATGAGTTTCCTGGGCCAGGCGTGGTGGCTCATGCCTGTAATCCCAGCACTTTGGGAGGCCGAGGCGGGTGGATCACGAGGTCAGGAGATCGAGACCATCCTGGCTAACATGGTGAAACCCCGTCTGTACTAAAAAACAAAAACTCAGCTGGGCATGGTGGTGCATGCCTGTAGTCCAAGCTACTCAGGAGGCTGAGGCATGAGAATCACTTGAACCCGAGAGGCAGAGGTTGCAGTGAGCTGAGATCGCACCACTGCACTCCAGCGTGGGAGGCAGAGCAAGACTCTGTCAAAAAAGAAAAAAAAAAGACTTTCCCAAAACTTATTCCACTCCCTAGATCCCAGGATGTATTGCTTATTTGGCTTAATTTCTGACAGATGACTTCGTGGGTCTAAGGAAAAAGCAATAGGATTGGGGCTGGAGCTGGCTCCAATGTTACACTGGGAGTATCTTTATCAAGGGGCAGTGTGATGCAGGGATGTGTAAATGGGTTGGAATAAGCTTCAGCTTATTAACATAGCCTGCAAACAAGAGCAGTGGCTTTACCTTTCCTGGTGGCAGGCTTCCCGTCCATTTAGCTTCTGTGGGAAATGGTACCACGCTTTGTGGTGGAGTTTCCCTGTGCCCTGAATCTCTTTTACTACAACAGTCTTTTATCTATGGAGAGAACATAATCCAAAACATAATACACAAATAATTTCCCCTTGTTAATGTTGCCTCCTCTTAGCATCAGTAAAAGTTTTGACCCAACACAGCTCCATAACTTACATTTTATAGGGCACCACTGGTATGCTTTTGGTTACAGGATTGTTAAAAGGAAATCTGGCTATAAGTTCCAGCTGTGTGACCTAGAGTTAGTCATTTAAATTCTCTAATCATTCATTTCCTCATCTGTTCAATGAAGATAAGGCTCCTTTCTGAGTGCAGCTGGAAGAATTAAATGAAAAATTGCATGTACTTTATTAAACCACACAGAAGCATGCAAAGGTGAGGAGTAGTATTGCTTGTAGCAGACCATAAGACAGGACAATTAAACTAAGCTCAAGAGCGAAGGAGTAAGGTTCCAGAACGGTCTTTCCTTTCATTCTGATGGTGTTTCTCTCCCCTCTGTACCACCAGAACAATGTTCCATGCGCCTTCGAACATGAAGGATGGCATTACATAACACTAATATGTATTACAATTAAAGGTTTAAAATGTTTATTCTCATATTTGCTCCACACAATGTGGACACTTGATTGGACTGACAGTCTTCATGTCACCTAGAAAATTATAATGAACAGGGACTTCTTACTATAATTGTGAATAAATCCAGCTATTGTGACAGGCAAAGAGAATTCACGGCTCTAAATATGGACATGTTTAATTTCATATTTGAACACTAATCAATCTTTGGGGATACATACATTTTGTTTATTTTAGGAAAAATCCATATCCTAAAAATATCGTCAATTTTCCATTCATTCCTAAATTGAAGCTTCTATGACTTTACTTTTTAAATTTTTTTAAATCCTTGAAGACATCTGAAGCTTCTATGACTTTAAAAACACATGTATCGGCTGGGTGCAGTGGCTCACACCTGTAATCTCAGTACTTTGGGAGACTGAGGTGGGTGGATCACTTGAGGTGAGGTGTTCGAGACCAGCCTGGTCAACATGGTGAAACCCCATCTCTACTAAAAATACTAAAATTAGCTGGGTGTAGTGGCACATGCCTGCAGTCCCAGCTACTAAGGAGGCTGAGGCAGCATAATTTCTTGAACCCAAGAGGCAAAGGTTGCAGTGAACCAAGATCGTGCCACTGCACTACAGCCTGAGGGACAGAGCAGGACTCCGTCTCAAAACAAACAAACAAAAAACACATGTATCAAACCTATATTTTATCATTCAAGGCTTTGCACTGCTTTTGCACACAAAACTTAAAAGACTTGTCCATACCTTTAAAGATATTCATAATCTGTGACCTTAGGCTGAAGGATTATAAGGAAAGGCATAGATGAAAAATTTTGTCCAAAAATATCCTTTGTAGTATTACTCATGACCGCATAATGTTAGAGATAAATTAACCTAATAATGAGAGTCTGGCAAGTCAATTTGATAGATTATTGTGATGGAAGCTATTTTAAAATGTTTTCAACAATATTGAATTACATTAGAAAAATGCTAGTACTCTAGTGTACAAAGCAGGGTGCGCTATGCATGTCCACATACAGGAATAGAAACTGATTCACACAAGTGCCGGTGATGACTATTTCTGGGTTACAAAGCAGGATGGTCACTTCATTCTTTGTGATTTTCTATATTTACCAAGTGATTTTGTAAATAATTAGTAGATACTCATTTTATATTCAGAAGTAGCTAAATGTGTTTAAAAGAACAATAATTGGACTTCATCAGCATGGCAAGTATAGTTTTCTGCTTTCCAAGTATCTCTAGAATTCTGAGAATAATGTCTCTCCATCTAAATTTTGAATTTTGGGTGTTTGGGTTTTTGTTGTTGTTGTTATTGTTTTGTACAATGGACTCAAATGGAGACCCAATTGCTAGTAAGATCAGGTCAGCACCAGGATAGATACTGGTTGTTGCTTTGCTTTAGAAAGCCTCCAAGTCTTGCTAACATCTGGACATCAGGAGTTCAGCTCATTGCTCTACACTCAGATCCTAGCTGAAGTCACCTGTGGTCAAACCCAGAGTTTGGACCGTTTTCTATTTGATTTCAGTTTTTATGCAAGATCCCATGGCTTGGCTGAAGGCAACTCTTTAAATGTACATGCAGCTGCAATTACTTACACTCCACTTAAAGCTTTCCCACCAACTTCTCCAATCTTATAAACACTGAAAGCTGAAAGAGACTCAGAGATCCTCTGGCCCAACTGTTCATTTTACTGATAAGAAAATTTGTGTACAGAAAATTTAAAAAGTTGCCTGAAACCACATGTTGCACAGAGCCAGCACCAGATCCCCTAATGCCCAGACTGCTGTTTGTTCTACCTATTAATACAACTTCCCCTTTATTTTCATAATATTTTAAGCACAAGCTTAAAACTCAATGGGATAGCTCCATTTTTCAGGTATTATACAGGAGAATTCGTACATTTTAAATCAAGTTCCAATCATTTATTCTAGAAGGAAATTTGATGATGAAAAATCCCTTTAAGTTGAGCTTTGAGTATTAAACATAAACACAACAAAACTACTTCTCCTTGCTCTTTATGTTACTGGAATTGTATCACAAACCCATCACTTCAGTTTTTCTTCCCATTCTCTGCTGCTGTCTAATGAGAAAGGATGAAAAGCCCTACTTAAGTTTTATGGTTTCAAATGCTACTTTGATTTTGTATCAATAGGTAATTTCAGTTCTTCATTTCCTATTTTCCTTTGCATGAGACAAATGCAGAAATCAGGCTAACATGCCAAACCATTCTAAACTGAGGTATTTCATAGTAATGGGAAATATTTTTCCAGAATAAGCACAGAAGCTAATAAAATTATGCAGCCTGAACACTGGCATGGTTGATATGTAGTTAGAGACAGTGGAATAATTATTAGCCTATTTGCAAACAATTGAGAACATGTAACAGTGTCAGAACCCTACCCTTTAAGGAGCTATACCTCTAAAAAAATAATTGTGATTTCTAGTGCCAAAGTTGTAAGTGGACACAGAAAAATGAATTGAAATTAAGTTAAAGGAAAATGTTATATTAAAAAAATTACTTGACACAGTATAGATTGAATTTGAGAAAAAAATCGATAATGTACATATTATGGTATACGCATAAGTGAAAAAACAGGTTTCCCCCTTTTTTTAAGTCTAGAACTCATGATTTTATTATAATGGTTGTTAGATGGCTCTTAGATTCTCCTAATATTCAGCCTGTCTTGCATCATCTCTGTTAGCCCAGAGTCCTAGTTTACTCAGAATAAATGTTACACCTAGATCAAAGAGCATGAACCTGCAGTTGGGAGGATATTCAAGGACTGAATTCTGCTCTGCCATTCCCAGATTGAGTAAACCAGGTAAAGTTTCATAAACTCTCAGGACTTTCACTGTTTTATGGGAAGAATTGGGATAATGTTACTTCACTGGGCAGTTTGGAGTGAAAACAAAGCTATGAGACATGCCTCGTAAATTGCAAAGTGTTAAACGTTGTATACTATTCTAGATACTAGCAACAGCAATAATAATAAACAGTTACAATATTGGTAGTCTGGCCCTCTCAGATCCCTAAGTACAGGCCTACAGCAAATGAAATATATTTCTATAAAAGTGCCTTCGATTGGTTGTTAAATTGGTTTTAAATGCTACTTTTCAAAAGTGGATTCTTCTAGCCTGGAATCCACAAGATGAGTGGGGAGGGTTCACCAGAAAACATAGGAAGAAGCAATTCCTTCAGTGTTAGAAAAACTGAGCGCCCTCTCATCAACTGCCTGTCTTTCTGAGAAATTGGTGCTGACCACAATGTCCCTGGGTGCCTTTTCTTAGCTGTACAATGAAGGTAACAAGCTAGGTGATCTCTCCAAGCATACAATTTTCTTGCCTTCAGTCTTATTCATCTTTGGTATGTTCTCTTTCCTTTTATTATTATTATCTTTTTGAGAGACAGAGTCTTACTCTGTCAACCAGGCTGAAGTGCAGTGGCATGATCTCAACTACTGCAACCTCTACCTCCCAGGTTCAAGCAATTCTCCTGCCTCAGCCTCCTGAATAGCTGGTGCATGCGCCATTACGCCCAGCTTATTTTTGTATTTTCAGTGGAGACATGGTTTCACCGTGTTGGCCAGGCTGGTCTCAAACTGCTGACCCCAAGTGATCTGCCCGCCTCAACCTCCCAAAGTGCTGGGATTATAGGCGTGAGCCACCGCACCCGGCCATGTTCTCTTTTTCCTGAGGGACTATTTCAAATTCATATAGAAGTCTGAAAAGACTCGTTAGCCACAGTCCCAAACACAAATCTTGTCAGTTATGATCAGTATTTCATCCACAGCCAAACCCAGTCCAACTAATCACAGCATCACAGTTAATACTCACAGCGTCCTTGGAGAAATGACCATTGTCCACAGTGTCCATTGGTAAACCAGTGGCTTCTCAAGCCTTGCCCTAGGGTCTTGATTGAATCAGTTATCTTTTTCAGAAAGTCTCTTCATTTTGGAATTAGGCAATATTACCAGATGGAGATCCTTATGTTGCTGTTAATGTCTTTTCTCTGACTTCTCCTAAAACTGTTCCCTCCCCTTAATGGACCTTTGGTAAGTTAGTAATTATCCTTCTACCCATAAAGAAGAAAAGCACTTACCTTCACCATTAAACCAGTATTTTAAGCCCTAGACTATAAGGCTAACTTGGAAAAGGAGGGAGTTTTCTGTCCCTTCTTCCCTTTCAAATACTTTTGCAGGGTTTTACAGGGATAAATAATGAGCCACCTGGCAGTCAGACAGCACCAGGTTTGGCCCCACTTTCTCAGAAAGCCTCGGTTTGGCTTTGCCGCTTAATTTTTAACTTCATTTTCAAGTTCTCACTGTTAGAGTATCTCAAAAGATGTCATTGCGTGTTTCTGCTTTGAACTGTGCATACAACCATTCAGTCAACAAGCCTTTTTTTCTGAAAGCAAGGGGGCATGGTGTGGAAGAAAGGGCAGGGCTCCTGAAATCAGAGATGGAGTCAGACCCATATTCACTTCCTAGTGTTTTCCCTGAGTTTGGACAAGTCACTGAACCTCTTTGAATTGGCTTCCGCTTTAGTAAAGCAAGGATTATGATACTCTACTCATGGGATTATTGAACAAATGAAATACATATGCTAATTGGTAGTAGTTCTTCAATAAATGAGGTGTTCATTCCTCTTTAGGAGTTCAGTTAAGTCAATTAGATTTTCCATACGCATTTGGTGCCCACAGCCTAATGAATGTGAACCGTGACTACCCTGGCAACTTCCCAGGAAGCTGCATTGTAGCCCTCCTTCCTGTTTCATATCATGCATGTCTTTCCTAATCCAGTTCCTGCTTGGCTCCTGACTCTTGGAATTGAGTCCTATTTGTAATTATTAATTTTGAGACTGTGGTTGCTATTGGATTTTCCTAGTGTGACGCAACCCTTATAAAATGAGGTGAGAGCCTTCCCTCTCTGGCTTTATCAACTTCAAACTTCCTTAATTGAGTTCCCCCATCCTAGTGAGTCTCAGCATACTCCCCACATAACCTGCTGGAGTAGGCTTATCCTACTCAACTCCTCAGATCTCTGTATCTAATTCTATTTTATTGCTGTTGTAGTAAATTACCGCAACTGTGGTGGCTTGAAACAACACACAATTATTTATTTATTTACAGTTCTAAAGGTCAGAAGTCCAAAATGGGTTTCGGTGAGCCAAACTCAAGGTATTGGCAATGTTATACCCCCTCCAGAGGCTTTAGGGGAAAATCCATTTCTTTTTCTCTTCAGCTTGTAGTGAGCACTGCATTTTTTGGCTCTTGGCCCTTCCTCCACCTTAAAGCCAGCAGTGTAACATCTTCAAGTATTTTTCTCTTATTCTGACTCTTCTGCCTCTCTCTTATAAGGACCCTTGTGATTCTTGTGATTACACTAGGTCCCATCTGCAAAATTCAGGAAAATCTGCCCATGTCAAAATTCTTAACTTATTAAACATGTAAAGTCCCTTTTGTCATATAAGGTAACATATTTACAGGTTCCAGGGATTAGGACATGGATGTCTTTGGAGGACAACATTCAGCATACCCTTTTGAGGGACAGAGGGGTAGCAGGAAGAGTCGAAACAATTCTTTCCTTTCTTTAATTAAAAATTCTGGTGATTGATTTATTATAGTTATCATTTGCCTGATAAGCCAATGAAAATAGTCATAATGGTCAGGGGCAGTGGCTCATGCCTGTAATCCCAGTACTTTGGGAGGTTGAGGCAGGAGAATCGCATAAGCCCAGGAGTTCAAGACCAGCCTGAGCAACATAGGCAGAGCCTGTCTCCACAAAAAATGCAAAAATTAGCGTGATGTTGTGGCATGCACCTATAGTCCTAGCTACTCAGGAGGCTGAGGCAGGAGGATTGCTTGAGCCCTGGAGGTCAAGGTTGCAGTGAGCTGAAATTGCGCCACTGCACTCCAGCCTAGGCAACAGAGCAAGACCCTGTCAAAAAAAAAAAAAAAAAAAAAAAAAAAAAAAAAGAACAAAGAAGAAAAGAAAGAAAAGAAATGAGAACTTTCCTGGCTTAATTTATCCAAAAGGTGTGATATTTTCTTAATTTGCATCAAGGCAGAGCATGAGCCAGTACCAGTTCCGGTAGAAAAAGTAACTGAGACTGGATCTCTAAAACAGGAGAGTAGTAACATTTAATATAATTCGAAAGGGCCGGAAGTGTCTAATGCCAAGTAAGATTCAGAGTAGATTCTTCAAACTGCATAATTTGTTTAAAAAGCATAATTTTATAGTTGGATTTTGCAAGCTCTCTGAAGGGATCTTGTCCATTTTGAGAATCACTATATTCGCAATTCTTGGCACAGTGTCTGTCCTATGGTATGTGCTATGATCCAAATGTATGTATCCTCTCATAATGCCCAAGGTAATTTATAGATTCAATGCCATCCCCATCAAGGCTACCGGGCAATGAGTTTCTTCAAGCATGTTTGAAAACTGCTGAAGTCTATAAGGAATCAAAAGAGCCCCTTGAAAAGTGCCAAGAGCAGCTGGGGACATTAAGTCAAAGAACAAAGCTGAGGCATCACTGCTTACCCGGATCAAACTATACTACAAGGCTACAGCAATCAAAAACAGCATGGTACCGGTGTCAAAATAGATGACATAGACCAATGGAACAGAAATGAGTCTGGGAAGACACATAACAATACACATCGACGAGGAAGACCAGATTCTTGATAAAGTTCCTGAGGGAAAACAGAAATGTGTGGGAAAGTATGGATCTCATTTAATAAATGGAAGCTGGGAAATTTACATGAAATGCAAGAAAGTTTAAACTGGGACCTTTCCTTTGCTCCCTTATAGCCACATGAAGATTAATCAAGATGATTTGAGACTAAATGCTAATTTAATACCACAAAAACTCCCTAGAAGAAAAACTCAGTGGGCTAATGAATATCCTGTGGTTATCACATAGGCGGCAAAAGGTGGTGACTTGTCTAAAACACCAAAAAGCAATGCAGCAAATGCGCTTTCCTAAAATTGACAACGTAATCCCAATTAAACTAAAGAGTGCCTTCCGGGCAATGGTAAAAGAAATCACTGAGTGAACAGGTAAACCGGCAAGAGAATTGGGAAAATTCCTTGCACCCACCATCTGAGAGATAAAGGGCTAATAATCCAGATCCCAGCAAAGAGTCCCCGCACAATACAATTTAAAGAAAAACTAAACAACCCCCATCAAAGTGGCAAGGAATATGAATAGAATATTTCAAAAGAAGATACAAGGCAGCCAATAGAGACACATGAAAAATGCCCATCACTAGCCACTGAGTAAAAATCAAAACCAATGAGATGTCATGCTCACCAGTGAGTCACATTAAGACTATTAAAAAGTCAGGGAAACAACAGGAAGGTTACAGAGGATGAGAAATATAAATTACTTTACACTGTTGGTGGGATTGTAAACTAGTTCAACCAACACATTATGGGAAAAACAGGTGAAGGGTGGATTCCTCAAGATCTAAGTCCGAAAGAGGTACCATATATGACCTGCACTTACCACTCCCATTAATGGGATATATACCCCGAAGTTAGTCAGGGGAATATGCAAATCATGCTGCTGGCGGTGAATATCAATACGCACGCTGTCCACTGCGCGCACCATCTGTTAACAAGGCAAAAAGACTTAATCAACCCAAACGGCTGATGAGCGACAGACTGATCAGAAAATGCAGCATAGAGCGAATAACTGATGGAATCACTATGCAGCCAAAAAGGATTGAGCCTAGAAAAGGCGCGTCCGTAGGAGAGCGACGGGAGCTTAAACCATCTCCGGCAAACCATCACAAGAACAGAAAACCAAACACCACACATACGTTCTTCACCATAGTGGGGAACTGAACAATGAGATCACTTGGACCGGAAGGGGAACATCCCCACAATAATCAAATTTTATTATGGGGAAGGGGGAAGGGGAAAGCGGGAGGGATTGCATTGGGAGTTATACCTGATGTAAATGATGAGTTGATCGGTGCTGACGAGTTGATGGGTGCAGCACACCGACATGGCACAAGTATATATATGTAACAAACCTGCATGTTATGCACATGTACCCTAGAACTTAAAGTATAATAATAAAAAATTTTAAAAACAAAACAAAACAAAACAAAAAAGTGATGGTGTTCTAGACTATTTGTGTCTTTATATTAAAGTGAATTTTTTGTAGGCAGCATATAGTGGCCCTTTCTTTGCTTTTTTTTTTTTTTTTTTTTTTTTTTGCTGTTGTTGTTTTGTTTTTTTAATTCAATCTGACAACCTCCGACTTTTGAATTGGAGTATTTAGATCATTTACCTTAAGTGTGATAATTGATAGGTAAAGTCTATCATCTTGCTATTACTTTTCCATTTGTCCTATCTGTTCTTTGTTCTCTTTTCCTTTTTTTTCCCCACCTGCTGAACAACTTAAATATTTTTTCTAATGCTATTTTATTTCTTTTTGTGGCTTATTACCCATAATTCTTTGTTGTGTTATTTCAGTGGTTGCCTTAGAGTTTATAGTATACATCATTAATTTATCACAGTTCATCTAAAAGTATACCACTTTTATAAAATAACACTATTTTCATTTCCACTTCTTTTGCACTGTTGTCATACACTTTACTTGTGTATGTGTGTGTGTGTGTGACAGAGTCTAGCTCTGTTGCCTAGGCTAGAGCGCAGCAGTATAATTTCATCTCACTGCAACCTACACCTCCTGGGTTCCAGTGATTCTTGTGCCTCAGCCTCCAGAGTAGCTGGGGTTACAGGCCGGCACCACCACGCCTGGTTAATTTTTGTATTTTTAGTAGATGAGGTTTTGCCATGTTAGCCAGGCTGGTCTTGAACTCCTGTCCTCAAGTGATCTGCACGCCTTGGCCTCCAAAAGTGCTGGGATTACAGGCACGAGCCTTTGTGCCTGGCCTGTTTTACTTTTAAATGTTTTAAATCCCCCATTACATTGTTAACTATTTTTGTGAAAATAGTCAACCACCTTTTATGAAGAAAAAATGTTACCTATTTACCCACATAGTTACAATTTCTAGTGCTGTTTACTCCTTTGTATAAATAGGAATTTCAATATGCCTAAGGGACTTTTATCATTCTGCCTAAAGGACTTTTAAAAATATATTTTATTGTTCTAGTCTGCTGATTAGATGTTTATTGCCTTTAGGCAGGGAATAAAAATACTATTTAGTTATTTACCTGTAATAATCCAAAAAGAAGCAAGACAACCTACTATTGAATTGCACAGTTGATTTTTTAAATGAAATAGTAAACATCCACATATACAGTACAAAATGTATCATAAAATTCTCACATATGACTAGATAAATTCCTTCCTCTTTTCTCTGTATTAAATTGTCTTATTTCACCCTCATTTTGGGGGAGTTTTTTTTTGCTTGGTACAGAATTGTAGGTCTTTCATTAATCTAAAAAAGTTGCTCCACTGTCTTTTTGCTTATATTGTGTCTATGAGAAATATGTGATCTATATACTTGTTCTTCTGTACATAATATGCCTGTTGTTCTTGGCTGCTTTAAATGTTTTCTTTTCCTCTTGCTTGCATTGGGTTTGATTTGTTCTTATTTTTCCAGTTTCTTTTTTTCTTTTTTTTTTTTTTTTTTAAGATGGAGTCTCACTCTGTCTCCCAGGCTGGAATACAGTGGTGTGATCTCAGCTCACTGCAATCTCTGCCTCCTGGGTTCAAGCAATTCTCCTGCCTCAATGTCCTGAGTAGCTGGGACTACAGGCAGATGCCACCAGGTCCAGCTAATTTTTGTATTTTTTTAGTAGAGACGGGGTTTCACCATGTTGGTCAGGTTGGTCTCAAACTCTTGACCTCATGATCCGCCCACCTCGGCCTCCCAAAGTGCTGGGATTATAGGCGTGAGCCACCACGCCCATCCTCGTTATTGATTTCTATCTTCATTCCACTTTGGTCAGAGAATATATACTCTATTATTATAGTCCTTTACATTTATTGAGACTTATTTCATGAACAAATATACAGTCTAGCCTGAAAAATGTTTCATGTGAACTTGAGAAGGATGTTTATTCTGCTGTTTTGGGTGTAGCAACCTATAGATTTATGTTAGGGTCAGGTTAGGTGTTTTCAAATGTTAAGTCTTCTATTTTTTTGTTGATCTTGTCTAACTAGTGAGGTATTGATGTCTCCAACTATTATTGTTGAATTTTCTATTTCTCCCTTCAATTCTGTCACTCTTGTTGCATGAATATTAGGACTCTGTTGTTAGGTGCATGCACGTATATAATGTTATGTTTTCTTGATGAATTGACACTTTTATCATTAAAAAATACCTTTCCTTGTTTATTATAACAATGCTTATCTTAAAGTTTATTTTGTCTGATATTAGTATACCTACTCCAGACATCTTTTGAGTACTATTTTTATGTGATGAATTGTTTCTTTCTTTCTGCTTTCAAGATTCATCTTCTTCATCTTTTGATAATCTGATTATGATGTGTGTAGGTATGGATCTCTTTGAGTGTATCCTACTTGGAATTCATTGAGCTCCTAGAATATGTATGCAGGTTAATGTTTTTTTGCCAAATATGGGAAACTTCCAGAAATTATTTCTCCAAATATTCTCTCTCCCTGTCCTCTCACTTCTCTCCTTCTGGGAGTCCCATTATGCATATATTAGTATGCTTGATAGTATCCCATGTCTCTAAGGCTCTATTTCTTTTTCTTCATTCTGTCTTCTTTCTGTTTTTCATAGTAGATCATTTCAATTGGCCTATCTTTGAGGTCACTGATGACTTCTTTTTGCTGCTCAAATTTGCTTTTAAAGCCCTCTAGTAATTTTTTTCCTTACAGGTGAGATATCATGCTGTTGTTCAGGTTGGAGTGACCATGATCCTCTTACTGGGATCAGAGATCATGCATGCCCCAGTTTGAGCAGCAGCATGAGCTCCAGCTTGCTCCAGCCTGAACAGCAGCAACAAATTCTTTCACGCACAAGAGGTTATTGTATCTCACACAAGAAGGAATCTGGGGCTAGTCCACACAGTAAAATGAAAACAAGTTTATTAAGAAAGTAAAGAAGGGCTGGGCGCAATGGCTCATGCCTATAATCACAGCACTTTGGGAGGCTGAGGCAGGCAGACCAATTGAGGTCAGGAGTTCGAGACAAGCCTGACCAACATGGCAAGACACTATATCTACTAAAAATACAAAATTAGCTGGGTGTAGTGGCACTTGTCTGTAGTCCCAGCTCCTCAGGAGGCTGAGGCAGAAGAATCGCTTGAACCCAGGAGGCTGAGATTGCAGTGAACTGAGATCGCACCACAGAACTTCAGCCTCTAGCCTGGGCGACAGAATGAGACTCTGTCTCAAAAAAACAAAAAAAAAGTTAAGAAATAAAAGAATGGGCCTTGCATAGTGGGTCATGCCTGTAATCCTAGCACTTTGGGAGGCCAAGGCAAGTGGATCACTTGAGGCCAGGAGTTTGAGACCAGCCTGGCCAATATGGTGAAAACCTGTCTCTACTAATAATACAAAAATTAGCCAGGCATGATGGCACACATCTGTGGTCCCAGATAGTTGTGAGGCTGAGGCAGGAGAATTTCTTGAACCTGGGAGGTGGAGGTTGCAGTGAGCCAAAACACGTCACTGCACTCCAGACTCCCGCCTGAGTGACAGAGCGAGGCTCCATCTAAAAAGTAAAAAAAAAAAGAAAAGAAAAGAAAAGAAGGGCTACTCCATAGGCAGAGCAGCAGTGTGGACTGCTCGAATAAGCATACGTATAGTTTTTTCTGGATTATATACTAAACTAATGGATTATTCAAGAGTTTTTCAGGAAAGGGGTGGACAATTCCAAGAACTAAGGGTTCCTCCCCGTTTTAGACCACATAAGGTAATGTCCAGATGTTGTCATGGTATTTGTAAACTGTCATGGCACTGGTGGGAGTGTCTTGTAGCAAGCTAATGAAGTGTAATTGATGCATATGAGCAGTGAGGATGACAAGAGGTCACTTTTGTGGCCATGTTGGTTTTGGTGGGCTTTGACTGGCTTCTTTACCATTACCTATTTTATCAGCAAGGTCTTTGTGACGGGTACCTTGTGCAACCTTCTATGTCATCCTGTGACTAAACTCCTGGTTAGAATGCCTAAACTAACCCAGCAGGCCTCAGTCTTATTTTACCCAGCTCCTGTTCAAGATGGAGTTACTCTGATTCAAATGACTCTGATGTATTTTCCCCCTCCCTTTTACCAGGGAACCCTTAATCCTAAGGATTGCAGTGGTATGAAGATCCATCTTCTATAACTTCTTCAGGCTAAATAGGGGCAATGATATTCCTGCCTACTTATTAGGGTCTCTTGTGTCCAGGGTAGAGAGGAGCTCAGTCACGAAGTGTCAGTATGGTGAGGAACATTCATAACTCTGAGTTTTAACAAAAGGTGATATCTGGAAGATTAATAAGTATTCAATTTAAGAAAATATTGAGTAATCTTACTTTGGATACTTACACAAAGAGTACAGCAGCAAATATATTCCACAAAAATAAAGCAAAATAAACAAAATTATCCCAAGTAAACTAAAGAAGGCTTTCCATGAATTGGACAATTGTTGGAACCAAGCCAGTATAAGATTGCTAGTTGATTCCAGTATGTGCCCAGAATTGGAATATTCATCAAGATTTGTACATTACCCATCCCTCTTGTTTATTCTGAGCAGCAGCCAGAGATCACTGGTTGGTTCACAGGAATAAGCAGTCAATCTAAATTGCAGAAAAAACTCAAAAACAACTGATGAGACTAGAATCTAATAACAGGTATATCATAGTTCTTGAAACATAATTTTTCTCTCTCCAGTCTCCCATTTTTACTAAAGACAAACTATGCTAAGACTGATTTGCTTTAGTATACTTGGCCTGATTATTTGTATAAAATGCAGCAAGAATAATTATCTTTCGCATAGGCTTTTAAAATTGACTCTGATGGAATTTTGTTCCGTAGAAGGAATCTCAGATAAGACTTTTTTCTTTTTTAAGCTGAGCCCAGCCATGGGTTTGTACTCTCAAATACTTATGAGTTGAGTGACTGTTTCTCTTCTTGAGGACCCAAGATAATTTGGGGCTCCTGAGCCTGTCAAAAAGTGACATTCTGTATTTACCACAGGTCAAAGACTCTGTATAGGGACTATATAGACAAGTTATGAGGCCAGCTTTGCCAAAGGGCTTTTATTGGCACTGTTAGTCAAGTTTGATTCCTTAAAGGAAAGCATACTATTCCAGTCAAAGCCTTGGTAAAATAACCAATTGTGAACTGTGTCCTGTTACAAAAGAAAACAGATTCTTATTGCATGTATGCAAATATCTATTGCCATAAGTTAAGAATACTCATAAATAGCCTCCAGATTCTGGAGAAATCAGGTAGAGAGAGAAAAAAAAATCTACTACAAATTTTATTCACAGGAGTATTCAATTGTTAAAAGCCCTAAATAGTTCAAAGAAAAGTTTTCTTGACTCTGAAAAGCAAAATGAAGAATCAGCAACATTTTAAGCAAAACAGTAAAAAATATTTTCCCATTTTCACTTTACTTTCTTTACTTTCTTCAGCAAATGTAAAAGAACAGAAATTATAACAAACTATCTCTCAGACCACAGTGCAATCGAACTAGAACTCAGGATTCAGAAACTCAATCAAAACCACTCAACTACATGGAAACCGAACAACCTGCTCCTGAGTGACTACTGGGTACATAACGAAATGAAGGCAGAAATAAAGATGTTCTTTGAAACCAATGAGAACAAAGACACAACATACCAGAATCTCTGGGACACATTTAAAGCAGTGTGTAGAGGGAAATTTAAAGCACTACATGCCCACAAGAGAAAGCAGGAAAGATCTAAAATTGACACCTTAACATCACAATTAAAAGAACTAGAGAAGCAAGAGCAAACACATTCAAAAGCTAGCAGAAGGCAAGAAATAACCAAGATCAGAGCAGAACTGAAGGAGATAGAGATTAATAGAAACCCTTCAAAAATCCAGAATCCAGGAGCTGGTTTTTGAAAAGATCAACAAAATTGATATGGACCGCTAAAGACTAATAAACAAGAAAAGAGAAGAACTACCAGATGCAATAAAATGATAGTACCACCAATCCCACAGAAATACAAACTACCATCAGAGAATACTATCAACACGCCTAATGCTAAATAAACTAGAAAAATCTAGAAGAAAATGGATAAATTCCTGGACACATACACCCTCCCAAGACTAAACCAGAAGAAGTTGAACTGAATAGACCAATAACAGGCTCTGAAATTGAGGCACAATTACCAGCCTACCAACCAAAAGTTCAGGACCAGAAGGATTCACAAGCTGAATTCCTACCAGAAGTACAAGGAGGAGATGCACCATTCCCTTCTGAAACTATTCCAATCATTGCAAAATCCCATTTCATGAGGCCATCCTGATACCAAAGCCTGCATAATAATAATAAAAAGAGAATTCTAGACCAATATCCTGATGAACATTGATGCAAAAATCCTCAATAAAAATACTGGCAAACTGAATCCAGCAGCATATCAAAAGCTTATCCACCATGATCAAGTGGGGGATGGCCATACCTGGGATGCAAGGCTGGTTCAACATAAGCAAATCAATAAATGTAATCTAGTAAAGCAAAACAGAACCAAAAGACAAAACCCATGATTATTCCCAATAGATGAAACGACCTTTGACAAATTCAACAGCCCTTCATGCAAAAAAAAACTCTCTAACAAATTAGGGTATTGATGAGACAGATCTCAAAAATAATAATAGCTATTTATGAAAACCTACAGCCATCATACTGAATGGGCAAAACTGGTGCCATTCCCCGAAAAACTGGGCACAAGACAGGGATTCCCTCTCACCAATTCTATCTCGGAGACAGCAGTTCTGGCTAGGCAATTGGGCAGGAGAAAGAAATAAAGGTATTCACTAGGAAAAGAGGAAGTCAATGTCCCTGTTTGCAGATGACATGATTGTATATTTAGAAAAAACCCTATCGTCTCAGCCCAAAATCTCCTTTAAGCTGATAAGCAACTTCAGCAAAGTCTTGGGATACAAAATCAATGTACAAAAATCACAAGCATTCTTATACACCACAATAACAGACAGAGAGTCAAATCATGAGTGAACTCCCCATTCACAGCTTCAAAGAGAATAAATACCTAGGAATCCAACTTACAAGGGGATATGCGAAGGGACCCTTCAAGGAGAACTACAGACCACTGGTTCAACCAAAACAAAAAAAGAGGACACAAACAAATGGAAGAACATTCCATGCCTGGGCGGATAGGGAAGAATCAATATCGCGGAAAATGCAATACGCTCAAGGTAATTTATATAGATTCAATGCCATCCCCTACTACACAACACTTTGTCAGAATTGGAAACCGTTTAAAGTCTATATGGAACCAAAAAGAGCCTGCATCGCCAAGACAATCCTAAGCCAAAAAGAACAAAGCTGGAGGCATCACGCTACCTGACTTCAAACTATACTACAAGGCTACAGTAACCAAAACAGCATGGTACTGGTACCAAAACAGAGATATAGACCAAAGGAAGAGAACAGAGCCCTCAGAAATGATACCACACATCTACAACCATCTGATCTTAACAAACCTGACAAAAACAAGAATGGGAAAAGGATTCTCGATTTAAGAAATGGTGCTGGGAAAACTGGCTAGCTATACGTAGAAAGCTGAAACTGGATCCCTTCCTTGCACCTGACACAAAAATTAATTCAAGATGGATTAAAGACTTAAATGTTAGACCTAAAAACCATAAAGACCCTAGAAGAAAACCTAGGCATTACTATTCAGGGCTATAAAATGCACAAGGACTTCATGTCTAAAAACACCAAAAAGCCGCATGGGCAACAAAAGCCAAAACTACAAATAACTGAATTAAACTAAAGAGCTTCTACAGCAAAAGAAACTACCATCAGAGGAATAGGCAACCTACAGAATGGGAGAGCCTCACACTACCATCTGACAAAAGCGCTAATATCCAGAATCTACGTAGAACTCAAACAAATTTTACAAGAAAAAAAAACAAACAACCCATCAAAAGTGGGCAAAGTATATGAACAGACACTTCAAAAAGAAGACATTTATGCAAGCCACAGACACATGATAAAAAATGGCTCATCATCACTGGCCATCGAGAAATGCAAAAACCAAAACCACAATGAGATACCATCTCACACCAGTTAGAATGGCGATCATTAAAAAGTCTGGAAACAGCAGGTGCTAGAGAGAATGTGGAGAAATAGGAACACTTTTACACTGTTGGTGGGATCGTAAACTAGTTCAATCATTGTGGAAGACAGTGTGGGGGATCCTCAAGGATCTAGAACTAGAAATACCATTTGACCCAGCCATCTCATTACTGGGTGTATACCCAGAGGATTATAAATCATGCTGCTATAAAGACACATGCACATGTATGTTTATTGTGGCACTATTCACAATAGCAAAGACTTGGAATCAACCCAAATGTCCATCAGTGACAGACTGGATTAAGAAAATGTGGCACATACACACCATGGAATACTATGCAGCCATAAAAAAGGATGAGTTCATGTCCTTTGTAGGGACATGGATGAAGCTGGAAACCATCATTCTCAGCAGACTATCGCAAGGACAAAAAACCAAACACCACATGTTCTCACTCATAGGTGGGAATTGAACAATGAGAACACTTGGACACAGGAAGGGGAACATCACACACCAGGGCCTGTTGTGGGGTGGGGGGAGGGGGCAGGGATAGCATTAGGAGATATACCTAATGTAAATGACGAGTTAATGGATGCAGCACACCAACATGGTACATGTATACATATGTAACAAACCTGCACATTGTGCACATGTACCCTAGAACTTAAAGTATAATAATTAAAAAAAAAGTTTTCATTGATGATAAAACAAACAAACAAACAAACAAAAAAGATCTTGCTGATAAAACAGGTTGCAGTGAAGAAGCCAGCTAGACCAGGTGGGGTGGCTCACGCCTATAAGCCCAGCACTTTGGGAGGCTGAAGTGGCTGGATGGCTTGAGCCCAGGAGTTGGAGATCAGCCTAGGCAGCATGGCGAAACCTGGTCTCTACTAAAAATACAAAAAAATTAGCTGGGTGTGGCGGCAAATGCCTGTAATCTCAGCTACTTGGGAGGCTGAGGCACAAGAATCACTTGAACTTGGAAAGTTGAGGTTGTAGTGAGCCGACATTGTGCCACTGCACTCCAGCCTGGGCAAAAAAAAAAAAGGTAAAGAAGCTGGCTAAACCCCACCAAATCCAAGAGGGCGATGAGAGTGACCTCTGGTCATCCTCACTGCTATACTCATACCAGCACCATAACAGTTTATGAATGCCATGGCAATGTCAGGAAGTTACTCTATATGGTCCAAAAAATAGTGAATTATCCACCCCTTGTTTAGCACATAATTAAGAAATAACCATAAAAATGGGCAACCAGTAGCCCTCAGAGCTGCTCTGCCTATGGTGTAGCCGTTCTTTTATTCCTCTACTTTCTTAATAAACTTGCCTTCTCTTTACAGACTCTCCTGAATTCTTTCTTATGTGAGATCCAAGAACCCTCTCTTGGGGTCTGGATCTGGACCCCTTTCCGGTAACAGGATTACGGGTGTGAGTGAGCCACCATCCCTAGCCTTAGTAAATTTTTATTTCAGTTATTATATATTTTTATTTAATTTCTGTTTTTCAGTTATTATATTTTAAACTCCAGAATTTTTATTTACAAAGACTGTATTAAGAAATGGGAAGTACTGGCATAAGCCTGGCACAAAGCAAATATTGACATAGGTCTGGCACAAAACAAGTGTTCAATGCATTTTAGCTACCTTTAAGTGTATTATTACTAGCTGCTTCTGGGGCTATCCAGGGAAAGTCATCCTTGCAAAACCCCCACTCACTTCCAGAGCAGGCTTCAGTGAAGCAGTCTTCTGTGTCATGACAAGAAGAGTCAAACTCTGTAAAACATTTGAAGAGATTTATTCCGAGCCAAATTTGAGTGACCATGGGCCATGACACATCCCTCAGGAGGTCCTGAGAACATGTGCTCAAGGTGGTTGGGATGCACCTTGGCTTTATACATTTTAAGGAGGCATGGGACATCAATCAAATATATTTAAGAAATGTACATTGGTTTGGTCCAGAAAGGCGGGACAACTGGAAGTAGCGGAGGAGGGAGGTGGAGGTGATGATAATTGGTTGAGTTTTTATAAAGATTTGGGATTAATAGACAGGAGCACTAGGTTGTGGTAACAGGTTGTGAAGACCAAAGTCGTACTATGGGATGAAATTTTTAGCTAGCAGGCTTCAGAGAGAATAGGTTGTAAAATGTTTCTTATCAGACTTAAAAGCTGTGTTGATGTTAATGCTGGAGAGGAATAATGAGGCATGTTCAACCCCCGCTTCCCTTAATGGCCTGAGCCAGTCTTTCAGGTTACATTTTAAGAGGCCTGACTGAAGAGAAAGTCTATTCAGATGGTTGGGGGGCTTTAGAATTTTGTTTTTGTTCTACACCTTTCTTTGCCCTTGGAAGTTTTGCTGAAAAATGAACACATAAAAAGGCAGATTCATGAGAGAAAAGACTTTATAATTTAATCACTCTGTGGTTCTCCTCATGCACATAGTACCAATATCCCAGTGGGATTTAGAAGCTTATGTACCAATATCCCAGTGGGATTTAGAAGCTTATGTGCCAACTTGAAGTTGCAGAAAGAACAGGGCCTTGATCCTTGCAAAATAGGTTATGGGAAATAGAAGAAGAGAATTCTGTTGAGGGCAATACATAACTACCAGGAGAGACTAATTGGATCAAAGAACAGAGATAAATTTGTAAATAGTTCTCCTTGGAATTTAAATGATGCTTGGAGACTGATTATCTTATAAAAGGGTCTGTTCAGGTGTGGTTACATTCTTGGCCTTTCCTATAATGCATAATGAGATAACAGGGAGGGAGAAAAGAACAATTGTTCTCACTGGTGGGGCCATACTATTTTTATGTACATAAGGAAAATTCTCCTTAGTGTCTGTTGATCTCTGAGAGTCTTTCATTCGAAATACTCATTATATCAGGAAGCCATATTTTGGGGTGAAATTCACTACTCTCTTTCAGAGATATGGGTACAAACTCTTTGTAAAGAATGATAAGACTTTGCCGGGTGCAGTGAATCACACTTGTAATCCCAGCACTTTGGAGGGGCCGAGGCAGGCAGATCACTTGAGGTCAGGAGTTCAAGACCAGCCTGGTTAACATGGCAAAACCCTATCTCTGTTAAAAAATACAAAAATTAGTCAGGTGTGGTGGTGGGCGTCTGTAATCCCAGCTACTCGGGAGGCTGAAGGCAGGGAGAATTGCTTGAACCTGGGAGGAAGTGGTTGCAGTGAGCCGAGATCCTGCTGCCTCACTTCAGCCTGGGCAACACAGCGAGACTGTCTCAAAAAAAAAGAATGCTAAGACTTACTTTGGGACGTCCTTTGTCAGGCCCATCATTCTGATTAGCTCAAAGCAGGTGTTTTTTTTGTTTTGTTTTGTTTTTAATAGTGACAGGATCTTGCTATATTGGCCAGGCTGGTCGCAAACTCCTAGCTTGCAGTGATTCTCCCCACCTCAGTCTCCCCAAGTGCTGTGATTACAGGTGTGAGCCAGCACACCCCGCCTGGTTTTTTTGGTGGTGGTGGTGGTGGTGGTGGTTGTTTTAATCCTATAATTCTGTGCCCTTTCTTCCTACCTCTGAGTAGTGCTTACTCTCTCCTCTTTAGTCATTTGAAAAGTTTATCGGCACGAGGGTGTAGTTTCAGGCTGGGTACCGCAGCTCATGCCTGTAATCCCAACACTTTGAAATGCTTAGATGGGAGGATCATTTGAGCCCAGTTCAAGATTACAGTGAGCTGTGATCGTACCATTGTACTTCAGCCAGGGTGACAGTGCAAGAGCCTGTTTCTAAAAACAAACAAACAAAAAATTGCTTTAACACTGTGATGCTATCACATCTCTTCTAAGCTTTTGTTGGGGCTCAGAAATTGATACCCTAAAATATGGCACTTGGTCATATTGAACTGAAGAAGCCTAAAAGTCTCTCTGACATCCCTGCCACCAACTATCTCTCCCAAAACACATCATAGAATTAAAGTTTCTTTATCTACCTAAGATCCAGATCCACCAAAAAGAACAATTATTTTTATTTCCCCTTCCTGTAAGGCCAAGAATGTAACTATGCCTGAACAGACTTTCACAAGATAATGTTCAAGTTAATATTTGTTCCCTGATCTACTTACTCTCCTTAGTAATGAAAGGAGTTGGCCAGCTTGCTTTAGGCAGACAGTAAGGGAATGGTCCCCAGAGAACCCCTGACCTGCCCCACAAGTGCTTACACCGAATGTTTTGTGCAGATAAGGGAACTTGCACAGGGGGCTTGCCTAAACATGCCCACAGTGGAAGATTCCTTTCCTTAACACATGCGCAGTTCAGGAAATTAATCAATATGAAGCAGCTCAGTCTAAAGGCCTGCATGCACTGGGAGGATGGGGTGGAGTTGCCAGGAATTTGAGCCTTAAGCCCTGGCATTCAACTGTGAACAGCAAACCAGAAATCTGCTTTCAGGACCCTTCTCTTTGCTGAGAGCTTTCCTTTGACTTAATAAATTCTACTTCACTCATTCTTTGATGGTCGCGTGCCTAATTCTTCCTGGTTGTGAGATGAGAACCCGGACCTAGCTGAGCTAAGGAGCAAAAATCCACAACAGTAATCCCATCAACAGAATTTATCCTCTTCTCCTCCCATAATCTGTTTTGCCAGGATGATATATAAGCTTTTAGGCCCTCTTGGGAAGTGGATAATCATTCTATGGTTCTCCCTGTGTATGTGTTAACAAATTTGTGAGTTGATTTTTCAGCAAAGTTTCCCCAGAAGCCGAAGGGGAAATTTCCCTTGGCCCCTACACTCTCTTTTCCCAGCTCTTCTTTTACTTTCCTTTTTATTTCCTCAGCCCAGTAGGTCACAGCCTTCTTTTTATTTCTTCCCTGTCCAAACCATCAGTATATCCTACAGGAGGGAGAGAAGCAGCTCTCTGGGAAACCAGTAAGCACCATGGGTTCTGATACTTTCTAGTACCATTTGACATATTAACATCCCTGCCACCCCTAATATGCAAGGACACACACACACACACACACCACATCACATACATCGCACTAACACACACTATGTATCACATACCACACACAGCACACACAGTACCACATACCCCACGCATCACCTACACCACACCATATACATCATGCACAAGTGTGCATATACCTCCTATGATGTGTGTATAGTGCAACTCAGAAAGTTACTCTTTCATTTAATGCACATCACTATGCTTAGAAATATTCTAGTCACTGGGATTCATCAGTGAACAATATTGAAAAAAATCCATCCCTTATGGAATTTGCATTCTCATGGGGGAGGCAAATAATAAACAAAATAAATTAGTAAAATATTCAGTGATAAGTGTCATGGGAACAAAATAGATTTGAGAAGGTTTGGGAGGGAGAGAGGGGTACACTTGCTAACAAGTGGTCAGGATAAGGTTGGTTGAGAGGCAAAATCTGAAGGAGTTGAGGAAAGGCATTCTAGGGATAGCTGAGTGCTGACTCTTCCCCACAGTGGGAACGCACAGTCCAGAGCTTCTGAAGGAGACTCTAGTGACCTACTTCCCACTGTGAGTCTTTGGACTCCTGTATCCCATAATCACAGGATCAGGCCTAGTTTTACATATTGGAGATAATGTATTCCTCCATAGGAATCATTCCTCCATAGAAATCATGTTGAATTCTCCCTAGGCCTGCCTTTGGCAGCATATTCCTGAAGTCTCATCTGTACCCCCTCTCTGCTTCTAATATTTGCCACTCTCTGCATGAACCAGCCCCTCCTTCCTGCAATGGGAAACAGGTGTGAGAGGGGACAGCTGTCACAATCCATTTTGCTTTTGTTTTGCTGTTGTTATTATTGGTAATGGTAGTTTGTTTCCTTTTTAGCATTCACTAGCTTCCTTTTCCTGATCCTTTGATAGTGTTACCAGAAAGGGGCTCCCTGCCCAGACCCTAAGAGAAGGTTCTTAGAACTCGTGTGAGAAAGAATTTGGGGCAAGTCTACACAGTAAAGTGAAAGCAAGTTTATTCGGAAAGTAAAGGAATAAAAGAATGTCTACTCCATAGGCAAAGCAGCAGCTTGAGCTGCTGGACTAAGGATACTGACATGGTTTGACTGTGTCCCCACCTAACTCTCATCTTAAATTCCCACATATTGTGGGAGGGACCTGGTGGGAGGTAACTGAATCATGGGGGCAGGTCTTTCCCTGAGTAATTTATACTGCTGTTCTCATGATAGTCAATAAGTTTCATGAGACCTGATGGTTTTATAGGAAGGAGTTTCCCTGCACAAGCTCTTTCTTTGCCTGCTGCCATCTATGTAAGACCTGACTTGCTCCTCTTTGCCTTCTACCATGGTTGTGAGGTCTTCCCAGCCACATGGGACTGTAAGAGCATGAAACAATTTTTCCTGGTATAAATTACTCAGTCTCAGGTATATCTTGCTCAGCAGTGTGAAAATGGACTAATACAGATACTTACAATTATTTCTTGATTATGTACTAAATAAGGGGTAGATTATTCATGTTTTCCAGGAAAGATGTGGGCAGTTGCCAGAACCGAGGGTTCTTCCTCTTTTTAGACCATATAGGGTAACTTCCTGACATTGCCATGGTATTTATAAACCACCATGGAGCTGGTGGGAGTGCCTTTTTGCATGCTAACACATTATAATTAGCGTATAATGAGCAATAAGAACAACTAGAGGCCACTCTTGTTGCCATCTTGGTTTTGGTGGGTTTTGACCAGCTTCTTTACTGCAACCTGTTTTATCAGCAAGGTCTTTATGACCTGCGTCTTGTACCAACTGCCTATTTCATCCTGTGACTTACAATGCCTAACCTCCTGGGAATGTAGCCCGGTAGGTCTCAGCCTTATTTTACCTAGTCCCCACTCAAAATGGAGTCATTCTGGTTCGAACATCTCTGACAATAGGACAGATCTGGAATGAGCCATGCCTGGGTACAGAGTCACATCCACAGCAATGAAAGTCGTAGATATCTGCAAGGACTCATTGTGGGACCAAGGATTCAGGGGCTCATTCTTTCTCCTCTTTGTGTGTGCTGGTTGCCTCAGGAGTAGAATGTCCCATGCTATGCATGGGGTCTGCTACTATCATGCCAGGACATGATGAATCGTAGGTGGCAAAATGACAGATGGCTCTGTGAGCATCCAGGAGGGTGCAGTGCTGAAGCGTCTTCTGCTTGGTATAGGAAGAAAGGAACATATTTTCCAATCTTGCCTTTATTTTGAGTAGTTGGACCAGAGGGATTGCAGGTGGGCCAAACTCCATGTTCCCTTGGCTATCAGGGTCAGCAGACAGGCCAGGGGCCCAGATAGGCCAGTGGCGCCCAGAATTCAAGTTTAATTTCTCCTCCCACCTGTGTCCTGAGCTCCTCTTATTAGAGGAGCCGCATCTACTTAGGCCAGCATTTACTATGTTCTTATCATAAATGCCTCTTACACCTGAGACTTATAAATGTGACAAGCTCTTATTGTAAGATAGTAATCCATCTTTTTTCCCCATGAAATAATAATTCTAACTTGGGTAGTGATAGTACTTTTCCTTTCATTTTGAAGTGGAGAAGCTGGAGCTGAGTCATTAAGGACTTGGCCCTGGACCCCACAGCCTTTTCTCCCCAGAGCACAAAGCAGAGTGATTGTCCCAGGGATCCCACACAGCTCTAAGCTGGGGGCACTCACTGCTGGGCCATTAGTGACTCCCATTTTCTGTCCTGGCTGACCCCGGCTATTGAAGAAGATCTGAGTCCTGCAGAAGGACAGTAAGGAGAAAAACAAGACACAGAACGGGACAGAGAAGAATAGAAAGCTGACTCAGATGAATTTTGTGATGCCAGTGAGTCCTACGGCTGTTACCACCCCTTTTTCCACCACACCCTTCAGAGCAGTTACAGAACCACAAGCAACCCAGAAATAGCAAAAAAGTAACATCAGCTAGGAAGGCTTAAGGACTCCCAAGGGAGTTGGTGGCAAAAGTAGAAAGATCTCAAATCAGAGTCTGTGAACTGATCCTCTGCAGGCTTCCTGTTTTTAGGTACTCTGTGTTGGGGTCACATGATAGTTTACTGGGTTATTAATTGGTTCCTTCTTTTTATTGCTGTAAAAGAAGGATTTTTTTCCCTACGTTTCCCCTCCTTTATCGGAGAGGCTGAGTGCAAATGATATGAGCAACGTCCCTAGTTTTCTCCTAAAAAAGCCCCGCCTCCCACAGTAGTTTCACTTCTCAGTTTAATCCAGTCTGAGTTAACTTCCTGACCCAGGAAGTGGCAGCTACAGAGGGGACCAGCAGCGAATATGTAAGTGTCTGAGCAGTGAAGGTTATGGAAAAGGTCCAGGCTAAGGTTTTCTCAGTGGATATGTGAGTGTGTACTGGTGGCAGGTGGGGTGGGGAATATATTTCCTGACAGCAGGGCCACTCCAACTCTGAAAATGGTCAGGACTTTCTTTGTTTTACAGCTCTCGCTTCTTTCCTGCTCTTTCTTTCACCAGACTTTACACCAAATCTCAGAAGATTCAGAACTTAGGTGAGTGGGGCAGAGGACAGGAACCCTGGAGCCTTGGAAGCAGGGGAGCCCCTTCTCCCCAGGAGCGCAGTGACCCTAGCAGAGAGGGGCCTGGTGTATAGTAGCCCGCCAAGGAATACACGTCATCAGAAGAAATTCTGTGTGGCTTCAAGAGACTGATCTGGTTGTGACAGGAAATCAGCCTACCCGGTAACTGTAATTAAATTACTGTTTTTTATTCTAGGCACTGTCATTTAAAAGAAGAATTACTCTTCAAACTTCCTCCTGACTCTGCCCTGTCCTAGAGCGGCTCTCAGGAGTAGGGGTGTGGGGACGGGCAGGGGGAGAGATGGGGGGTACAGGGAGAGCCCAGCTAGGTTCTCAGAAGAGGCAGGCTTTTTTGCTCCTGGCCACCCCTCTGTTGCCTATCCCTGGCCTCCCCCATTTTCTTTCTGTCTTCCCTACCTCCTTGGGTCTGCAAACTCTTTATGTTGCAATCACTCTGAACATGTCTCTTGAGATAGGTCCTGTCCTGGAGAAGAGATATTAGTAGTGAACTCCTCAGTTCTACAGGAGCTCTGATCCCATAGAAATAACTGCTCCTTAGGACCAAACCCTCTGCTCTGCAGCCTTCTTTCCAATTCTTATTCCCTCAGTTTAGGGAGAGTGCACAAAAAGGATAAACTAGTTCTTCTGGTTGTTCTGGTTGCCTTGATTGCTTCCATTACCTTCCTGGTTGGGTCTCTAGAAAGATCTTATTAACGAGGGAAGTCCCACTTAGGCACCCCTCTCTCTCTGCAGGAGAGAGAGGTATTCACTATTCTCCTTTCTCTTTCTTTTGCCTATTATACCTCTGCTCCTAAAAGCAAAAAAAAAAAAACAAAAAAACAAAAAAACAAACAAACAAAAAAACCCAAAAACAACCGACCTTATTAACCAGTGTTGGTTTTTGTTCTTTGTGGGGGGTGGGGGGGATCAAGGTGGAGTCAAATTTGATCGTCATGATGGTGTAGAAGCCAAGGGAACACTTCCTCTTTGCCTTCTGAAAGTTCACTGAAAAATCAACTCACAAAAGGAAGGCTAATTGGAGAAAAGGCATACAAATTTATTAACATGTACATGGGCTAGAATCACAGAGTGATTACCCCCTCTTCCAATGGGCGTAGATACTTATATAGTCTTATTTATAAATACTTATGTATTATACTTATGTATTCTAAATTATTTATAAATACTTATGTATTCTAAATACTTATGTATAAATATTTATAAATATGTATAAATACATAAGTATAAATATGTATGTATATAATATAAAAATGTTATTTTTATATATGTATAAATATATAAGTATAAAATATGTATAAATATATTTATATATGTATAAATAATATTTATATATGTATACATATTTATATATGTATAAATACAAATACTTATATAGCCTTATATAAGTATATAGCCTTAAATATTTATATATCTATAAATACAAATACTTATATAGCCTTATTTCAGAGGGGAAGGGTGATATCAGGAGAATATAGGTAATTCTGTTGAGGGGCAGTAAATGATTATTAGGGATAATAAATGAATATTCAGGAGGATGAATGAATGAATGGAGGAACAGAGTTTAACTTGTAAATGGTTCTCTTTGGAAAATGAATGAGCCTGACAGACAGACATTATTTTGTGAAAGTGTCTGATTAGGTCTGGTTACATTCTTAGTCCTCTTTTCTTCAGTACAAAATGTGATAACAGGGGTTGGAAGGAAAAACAAGTGTTCTTTTTGTCTAGTCTGACTGGCCTTTATGTAGATAGGGGAAAAGTCTCTTCCAGCATCTGCTGATCTCTAAGGGCCTTTAATTCAAAATACTCATTACACCAGGGAGTCATATATTGCGGTGAAGCTCCCCATACTCCTTCAGTGGGATCTGTCACAGATCACCCAATTGCATGAGTGTTACTACCAATTACAAAGAGTAATTCTGGTACCAATTATTCTTTTTTATTTTAAGACAGATTCTTGTCCTTTCACCCAGGCTGGAGTGCAGTGGTGTAATCTGGGCTCACTGCAACCTCCCACTCCAGAGCTCAAGTGATTCTCCTTCCTCAGCCTCCTGAGCAACTGGGATTACAGGTGTGCACCACCATGCCCAGCGAACTTTTTGTATTTTTAGTAGAGATGAGGTTTTGCCATGTTGGTCAGGCTGGTCTCAAACTCCTGATCTCAGGTGATCCGCCTGCCTTGGCTTCCCAAAGTGCTGGGATTACAGGTGTGACCCACCGTGCCGTCCTGGTACCAATTATTCTTGAAGTTGACTAGAATAGGAAAGAGTTTCACACTCCCTGAGTTCTCTCTTTTACAGCTTTTGTGAGGAAGCCTGCATTGTTTCTCCCAGCACTTGGTCCAAGGTAACTTTCTGTGATAACGGAATGTTGTATATT
This sequence comes from Papio anubis, assembly GCF_008728515.1. Classification (NCBI taxonomy): domain Eukaryota; kingdom Metazoa; phylum Chordata; class Mammalia; order Primates; family Cercopithecidae; genus Papio; species Papio anubis. Next base: position 25,986,353 of record NC_044981.1, read on the forward strand.
GAGGCTGTTATGTAGCCACTAGTCACATGCAACTATTAAGCAATCAAAATGTGGCAAGTGGAACAGAAAAACTAAATGTTTTCATTTTAATTTTTATTAAGTTAAATTTAAATTCCCATTCATGATAGTGGCTACTGTATTAGCTACACAGCTAGACGTTTATGCGTCTTCTAAATTCTAATGCATTTCTTCTTTCTGGAGAGAAGACTTTAGCTGGACATGGTGGCACATGCCTGTAGTCCCAGCCACTCTGCCAGGGTGAGGCAGGAGGATTGCTTGAACCCAGGAGGTCGAGGCTGCAGTGAGCGGTGGTCATGCCACTGCACTGCAAGAGAGCGAGAACTTGTCTCATAAGAAAAGAAAAAGAGCCCGGGTGCAGTGGCTCATTCCTGTAATCTCGGCACTTTGGGAGACTGAGGCAGGTGGATCACAAGGTCAAGAGATCGAGACCATCCTGGCCAACCAACATGGTGAAACCCCGTCTCTACTAAAAAATACAAAAATTAGCTGGGCGTAGTGGCGCACCACTGTAGACCCAGCTGTTCGGGAGGCTGAGGCAGGAGAATCACTTCAACCCGGGAGGCGGAGGTTACAGTGAGCCGAGATCACACCACTGCACTCCAGTCTGAGCGACAGAGTGAGACTGGCTCATTAGAAAAAAAAAAAAAAAAAAATTAGAAGACTGAGAAAAGAAAAATAGTTTAGAGCAGTCTGAGCTATGTGAGGTATGCAAAATTTATCAGGACCAGTGAGACAGGAGTATGGGTCTTCAGTTAAGACCCCATGTTTAAAAGCATTTTGTTCCTGACTGGCTGCCTCATCTATTACCTACATGTTCCTGAGATTTGTAATAAAAAGAACAATGTATAGCCAATCAAAAGCTTATGCTATTTTAATGTAAATTCTTGGTAAACAATTTTAAAAACGGCTTTAAAACTGCTTTTTTTTTTTCCTTTAAATAACCACTTGCAACTGCTTGCTAACGAGGACAACTTGAAACTCTGCATCTGGGTTGCAGTTCTCAATCGTGGCCCAAACAAACTCAGCCTCAGCTTCTTCCTTTTAAGTCCTCTTTTCTTCAATACAAAATGAGATAATAGGGGTTGGAAGGAAAACCTTCAAGACCTATGGAAGTCAGTAGCAGCCAGCTCATCACATAGAGGTGCAGGTGAGGTGTATTTTCATCATGGTAAAAATTCTGGCTGCTTCATCTCCATCTCTAGAGCCAATATTGGAGCTTTTCAATGAAAGCTATGGCCTCAACCACCAGCACCAAGAAGATGATGGAGGAAGCCACCTGCTCCATCTGCCTGAGCCTGATGACGAACCCAGTAAGCATCAACTGTGGACACAGCTACTGCCACTTGTGTATAACGGACTTCTTTAAAAACCCAAGCCAAAAGCGACTGAGGCAGGAGACGTTCTGCTGTCCCCAGTGTCGGGCTCCATTTCACATGAATAGCCTCCGACCGAACAGGCAGCTGGGAAGCCTCATTGAAGCCCTCAAAGAGATGGATCAAGAGATGTCATGTGAGGAACACGGAGAGCAGCTCCACCTGTTCTGCGAAGACGAGGGGCAGCTCATCTGCTGGCGCTGTGAGCGGGCACCACAGCACAAAGGGCACACCACAGCTCTTGTTGAAGATGTATGCCAGGGCTACAAGGTGAGTGTGTGGGTCAGGGGGCCTTGGTAAGTACCAAATCTTATCCTGCTCCCAGGAGCTGAGATGATTTAGCCTGAAACCTAATATTATGGTTTGGAAATACAGCTTTCATCATGTCATTCTTCTGAAAAATAGTTTATGATGATTTCTTGCTAAATTATCTAGACTGTCCGTTCTGACCTTCAATGGGATGGTTGGACTCATCTCTATCCATCTGTGTTATGATGAATTTCTCCTTGCTTTAGAACAGGTTGTTCTCAAACCAAACACCCGCATTTTTTCTTGCTTCACACTATGAATATCATTTGAAAAACCACAATATGTAAAACCATGCAGTAGGGCCTGCAAACAGGGAAGAAGGACCCATTACCTTTTAGGTATCTACAGTCTAGTAAAGAAGATAAACCATCAAAAATGTCTGCCTGGAGGTCCCTGGTTTTGGTGGTGGGGAGGGACATTTAGGGTAGGGAGTGGTTCATCTCAGAAGTAACTCTTGAAGGACACGTAAAAATTGAACACCTATTGGGGGATTTTCATTTGGGGAATGAAGGGTCAGTGACATTGAAAATATCACTCTGGTACCTATACTTTTTTTTTTTTTTTGAGATAGGGTCTTGCTCTGTGTCCCAGGTTGGAGTGCAATGGTGCAGTCTCGGCTCACTGCAGCTTCAACCTCCTGGGGCTCAAGCAATCCTCCCACCTCAGCCTCCCAAGTAGCTAGGACTACAGGAATGCACCACTATACCCGGATAATTTTTTTATTTTTTGTACAGACATGGTCTGGCTTTCTTGCTTATACTGGCCTCAAACCCCTGGTCTCCCTCCCATCTCAGCCTCCCAAAATGCTGGGATTAGAGGCATGAACCACAGTGCCCAGCTACTCTGGCATGTTTATAGTAAAAGGAATATCAAGGAGTAAAATTCAAACTATCCATATAAGAAAGGGAGGAGAGGGCAGATTTTAAGCAAGATTCAGGAAGAAGAGTAAAAGATTTGGAAATGCTTGGTTGTGGAAGGTGAAGCAGAGGGAGAGGTTTTGTGTACCATCCAGGCTTCTTGCCAGAAAGCATATTAAGGAAGGAGGGACTTTGCTGTTGGCAGCATGGAGGAATGGGCATAGTCCTGATGTCCTTTTTCCTTTTCTGTCCTGCCTAGATTTGAGGAAAATGTTGCCCCCTGTGTCAGGCTCCTTATTCTGTCCTCCATGAGACAGAGGTGGTCTTGTATGAAGGCTCTAAGTCCTTCTAAGGACATGTCAATCCTGACCCCCACTCAGCTCATGGCAGCTCTTCCTTAAACTCCATGGAACAGCTAATAACTGCAATGATGATATTCCAATTTGAATTACTTTTCCACCAAGTAGTAAGAAAAGGAGGCTGCTTATGTTGAAATTGAGTTTGGTCACTTACTAGATGGGCAATTTTGGGCACGTTATTTAATGTCTTGACACCTTGGTTTCCCCATCTGTAAATGGGGATAATAGCAGTGTCCTCCCTCCCTAAAACACACACACAGGAGGTGGTTAAAAGCTTTGAGGACATTAAAATATAGAATGCATAGAATAGCACTTGGCATATAGCAAGGACAATGTCATCTTTTGCTAAAACAGTTACATAGAGCCCTTTCCTGAGAATGCTCGAGAATTAATGAGTATACTTGTTGGGTTTAGAGAGGACAGGAGACAATTCTTTTAGCCTTGATTACAATTAGTAATTTGGGTCAGCTTCAAATCACTTGGCATCCTGATTTTTCATGACTCATAAGACACAAAATTTCATGTGTGCCAAACGCTGGTATTGGTTTTGCTTGGTTCAGCATGTTATTTTACAAAATCTTTTAGATGATGATTACCTTGTTCTATATATAACTTTTTCCTGGCAGGACTCTAGTGGAGGGTGTAGCTCAGGCTCTGGGTCAGCAGATGAGGGTGCAATGCTCCACCAGCTGGCAACCATAGCCCTTTGGGCAAGTTATTTTACCCCTTTCTTAGTCTCATTTTCTACAGCACAGAAATGATGTTTAAAATCCTACCAACTATTCAGGGTTGCCAAGGGGATCAGTATGTTCCTGCACATATAGCCTTTAGCATGCTCTCTAGCAAAAAACAAGGAGGACTCAATAAATATTCACTATTATTCAAATATATCTTAGAAAACTGGGATTCCCCCTAGGTCCCTAATGAAGAGTCAAATTGAATAGCCTTCACTGATCAAATTTTTCCTTCAGGAAAAGCTCCAGAAAGCTGTGACAAAATTGAGGCAACTTGAAGACAGATGTACGGAGCAGAGGCTGTCCACAGCAATACGAATAACTAAATGGAAAGTAAGAATCTGACTTCATTGATCTCAAGCTATTTTCCATTCTAGAGCTTAGGCATAGGGGATGATTGAGGAAAATCACAATGATGATTTATTCTCACTGAACCAGATCAAAAAAATGAAACCCAAGGGAGAAACCATTATTTGTATTTATGCCCCTGACTCCAGGTTTACATCCATGAGAATTTAGCGCCAACCCCTTCCATCTTTAAACCGTAGTTGGCTGGGATTCCTGATACTTCAGCCAGAAGAAGCAGAATTAGTATGCCTATTTACCTAAAAAAGCATTGACTGGGTCTCAAACTTTAAATACCTCAAAATAAACCTGGTTTGCAGGCCTCAACTCATTACCCTGGCACTTCTACCACAGCGGAGCATCTGGCTCTCAACTTTACAGGTACAGAAACCAACCTTTGTGGACACTTAGAAAACAGGATCACTCCAGATTGAAATTCATACTACTCAAGCTCATGAGGCTGATGAAGGAAATATACTTTATTTCTTTCTTTTTTAATTATTATTATTCTTTGAGATGGAGTCTTGCTGGAGTGCAGTGGTGCGATCTCAGCTCACTGCAACCTCCACCTCCCAGGTTCAAGCAACTCCCCTGCCTCAGCCTCCTGAGTAGCTGGGATTACAGGCATGCGCTACCATGCCTGGCTAATTTTTTGTATTTTAGTAGAGACAGGGTTTCACCATGTTGGCCAGGATAGTCTCGATCTCCTGACCTCGTGATTCACCCACCTCAGCCTCCCAAAGTGCTGGGATTGCAGGTGTGAGCCATTGCACCCGGCCTATACTTGATTTATAAGTACATCATAAGTAATGCAACAACCTACACACTTGCAACTACAAACTGCAGCATCTCTCAGACTATTTCCATGGCTGACCAACCTCCACATTATCAGAGCCACATTCTTTCATGAAAATATTTAGGTTCATGCAAAAGTAATTGCAGTTTTTGCCATTAAAGTAAAGGCAAAAACCACAATTACTTTTGCACCAACCTTTATATTTATATAATTCACTAGCTTGCAGTAAAATCCCACAAAGCTGATTACCGATTTTCCCTCTTTCAGGGGTCCTTTCTAACTTCTACCCTGATCTTTGTTTGTGGATGTTGCTCTTGAGCTCCTGAGTACACTCTTAGTTCCCTCATTTCTAGGATCTTGGGCAATGGGGAAGACCTTGATTGTAACTAACATATATGAAAACCCGTCTATACAAGAGTTAAAGCTGTACCTGTCTCCTACACAAAAATTCCACCTCATCCTAAGTCAAAGACCCTTCTTCTACATCGTAGTCATCGAAACACTGTGTGGATTTATTTTTATTTTTTAATTTTTATATTTTTAAGATAAGTAGAGAGTTTATTTGGGCCATGTTTGAAGACTGCAGTCCGAGAACATAGATTCAAGTTGCCCTGAATACATACTCCCACTGCATTAATTTAGACAGCATTAATGGAAATTGCAACTTTACATCTCCTCAGATGAGACTTTCACTTGATTTCTGTCAGTCTTACATATAGGAATGCTTAAGATGACCCTAGGGTAGTAGAAAAATATTTCTCTGTTAACCATAATAAATACCTGCCAAACTCAGAGCTCCCCCTGCCAAGAATTATGGACCCTCTTACCAGCCTGGTTGTCTTAAAATCCAGTCTTGGTAATGTTCATTATAAGCTTTTACTTCAAGAAAATCACTCAGACTCAGAAATCTAACTTCTTAAATCATAAGTAAAAATTTATTTTTATCCTTGTAACTGATAAAGTGTTTGAACTTGGCCCTAGTTTCATAATTAAGTTATCTAGCACTCCTAACCCAGCTTTCTCCTGTGTCTTGGCTGAGGAATAAGGAAATTAATTGGGTGACTATAAGGAATCTGAGACAACCTCTTCCACGTCTGAGTACCTGCCTCCCACACATGACCCTGCAGCAGGAAACTGGGGACATTCTTCCAGCTTCAGTGACTCATGAGAAAATAATGTCCCAGTGGCTGATTGTGTGTGTGTGTCTGTGTGTGAAAATATATATAACACTTAAGCATTTAACCACTTTTAAGTATACAGTTCAGTAGAATTAAGTGCTTTTACATTGTTATATTGTTGTGCAACTATCACCATTCCCATTTCCAAACTGCAGCTCAGTTTCATCTTTCATCTTCTAAACTGAAACTCACTACCCATTAAACAATAACTCGTTTTTCCATCTTGTCAACACCTTGTAACCACTATTTTACTTCCTGTCTTTATGAACTTAACTATTCTATATACCTTGTATAAGCAAAGTCTTACAATATTTGCCCTTTTGTTTCTGGCTTATTTTGCTTGAACGTCTTCAAAGCTTATCATGTAGTAGCGTGTGTCAGACTTTCATTCTTGTTTATCCATTCATCCATAGATGGACATTTGGTTTATTTCCACCTTTTGACCATACTTTCTTGACTCTAGGAGAAGGTACAGATTCAGAGACAAAAAATCCAGTCTGACTTTAAGAATCTCCAGTGTTTCCTACATGAGGAAGAGAAGTCTTATCTCTGGAGACTGGAAAAAGAAGAACAACAGACTCTGAGTAGACTGAGGGACTATGAGGTTGGTCTGGGGCTGAAGAGCAATGAACTCAAGAGCCATATTCAGGAACTGGAGGAAAAATGTCAGGGCTCAGCCCAGAAATTGCTGCAGGTGAGGCTGTTTATTTGGAGTAGGGAAAAAAGGTATATTATTGTGCTATTAAAGGAGAATGATAATGAAGCATGGGAAGATAGAGTAATGTTTCTTTTAGATATACATCAGTGCCATCAGGCTAGCCTTCACTAATCTATGGGGTACCTTTATGTCAATTAGAAAAATAAACTTCTGAGGGAACATAACTTGGCCAAATGGAACCATGGGATAACATCCACCACTGTTTGTCTCCTTGGCCCATGTGCACAGAACCTGGCTGTCAACTCTCTCCTGAAATACTCTGCTAGGTGACTGATGGGTGATGAAGTGGGGCAGCCAAAATGAGTGATAATCTGTTCCCTGATTTGCTTGTAGAACCCTTGCTCCAGAGCTGTTATGGTACAATCTACAGCTCTATCTGTATGAAGATAAACATCTGGAGCCATTAATTCTGGTTCTAACTAACAGGATTGGTGACTATACTGTAAGGTTGAGTGTATAGCATGATTGCTTTACCACTGTGTGATACCTGTTGCCACCATCTTAGTGGCCCAGTCTCAGGGCTGTGCACAGATTCATTGCTAAGGACCTTTATGATATGTGTTCTCTAATCTGGGCTCACTGTGAAGGAAATCCGATCACCAAAAGCTAGTCTTGACAGAGGGAGCATGGACAAAGCTCCTGGCCCTCATGCTTCAGCAAGGATGAGAATAGATGCAAATGTTGATAAACATCCTGCCATGCTGAATCTCCCAGAAGCTGGTAGGAATTATTCCATCTGGGTATCCATCAACATCTAAGACTTGTGGGAATTACTCTATTTGGGTATCCATCAATATCTAAGACCAGGGTAACTCTCTTTACTTCTCTGGGAAAAGCAAAGAAGAATAGCCCTGCATGACAAGCCCCATGAAATACTGATGTTCCCATGCTCACCTTTTCTTTTTGTTTCTTTATAGAATGTGAATGACACTTTGAGCAGGTAAGTCCTGTATGAATGCAGGAGGGGAGGGGCATGTGTATATAGAACTGGATGGAATGCACCTCTGAAGAAATCTCTGGCCTCTGGTTGTTCTAGGAGTTGGGCTGTGAAACTGGAAACATCAGAGGCCGTCTCCTTGGAACTTCATACTATGTGCAATGTTTCTGAACTTTACTTTGATGTGAAGAAAATGTTAAGCAGTCATCGAGGTATGTGCACTAAAGAATTCCTAAATACTGTGGATGGAAGGGGCCTTATGCAGTAACCAAGTTTACCACCTGTCCCTCAGCAGGCTCACAGCCAGAGAGGTTGTTTAGTTAATTTAAGTAGCACCTTCATACCTTCTCTAGTTCGTATGATTCACTGCTTATATGTGAGTGAGCATTGCATTCTGGTTATCTGCACAAACCTTTCAAATTCTTATTCTTTCACTTATTACCCATGTTACTCCAAGTGACTTGGTTTTCCCCTCTGAAAAATGAAAATATTAACAGCCCCCACTTCATTGAGTTGTCATCAAAATTAAATGCATCAACATGTACAAAGTGCTTAGCACCGTAACTGATAGATGATCATAATACCACATCCTGGTATTAGATCTGATCATAGTGTTTCTTATTAATAGATCAGCCAACTCTTAGAGCAATGCAAGAAAGGTAGGTGAGTATGACAGCCTATCATTCACATATTTTAGGAACTTGACTTAGATAACACAGATGATAAATGTTACAACCAATTTACAGATTCCGAAATGTTAGAACCATTTACTGAGTTTCCTGCTCCCTTGATTTTTTTAAATCAGTACTGACCATACTTTCACAAATTTGTATTCATAAGTACAAAATCAAAAAATCCCTGAAAATGGAAAGTTTTATCATGATTCATTGGGCTGCAAAAATGTGGCCTAACCTGAAATGATTTGGTGGTTATATTAGTTATCTGTTAGTACAAACAAATTACCATAATTTAGAACCTTAATACAACACCCATATATTACCTCAATTTTTGTGGTTCAGGAATCTGGGCACAGCTTAGTTGGGCCCACTGCTTAGGGTCTGACAAGGCTGCAATTAAGATACTGGTCAGGCTGTGTTCTTACCTGGAGGCTAGGCTGAGGAAGGATCCACTTCCAAGCTCACTGAGGTAGCAGGCAGAATTTCTTTCCTGATGGTTGCAGGACTTTGGGCCCTGGTTATTTCTGGCTATTGGCTGGAGGTTGCCCTCAGCTTCTATAGGCCACCCCTCAGCTCTTTGCACACGGGCGTCTAACATGGCCAGTTATTTCTTCAGAGAGAGCTCAGGAGACAGACTCTTTAGAGAAAATCTGATAGCAAGATGGAGTCTTACATAATGAAATGTAATCTTAGAAATTATATTCCATCATCTTTGCCATATCCTATTGGTCAAAAGCAATTATAAGCCCTTCTCACACTCAAAGACAAGGAATTTTATGAGAGTGTGAACACTAAGAGGCAGAAATCATAGAAGGCCACCCTTGAGTCTGTCTTCCACAGTGGCCAACCCTGAACTGCACTGAGATGAGACTATTTAAAAGTCTTTATTTATCCCACTTAATTTGAATAAATGTTTTGCTGCAGATATATTGATGAATTTGATTACAAGGCTCTGCCTTAGGCCCTGATGGGGTTGAAATTTAGAGTATATGCATTTTTTTTTTTTTGCCTTTATAACTTCTAAACTAATTTGAATTGCAAAGCCCATTTTGTTCCAGGGATTTCAGATAAGGAATTATAGACCTGTGTTCCCCTCAAATACACAACAACAAACAACAAAAAAACCCAAAAGCACTCTGTATTTCATCCTATACAGATGACAGGAAGGAAGAACAAGACTTTGTGTAAGTTTTGCTGGGATTTCACTGAGTTAATTTGCCTCCTCTCATCTTTTACAGAAGGAATCATAATACGGTTCAAGTGAAACTCTTTTTTTTTTTTTTTTTTTTTTTTGAGACAGAGTCTCACTCTGTCGCCCAGACTGGAGTGCAGAGGCGTGATCTCGGCTCACTGCAAGCTCCATCTTCCGGGTCAAGTGAAACTATTTCTTAAATGGGCTTATCTTTTAACTAAATATTTCTCCCCTCTTAAACACTGTTTATTAAAATTTTTCTTTTTTTTAAATTTTTTTTGAGATGGAGTCTCGCTCTGTTGCCCAGGCTGGCTTGCAGTGGCACAGTCTCAGCTCACTGCATCCTCTGCCTCCCGGGTTCCAGTGCCTCAGCCTCCAGGGTAGCTGGGATTACAGGTATGTACCACCACTCCTGGCTGATTTTTGTATTTTTAGTAGAGATGAGGTTTCACAATGTTGGCTAGGCTGGTCTTGAACTCCTGACCTCACGTGATCTGCCCACCTCAGCCTCCCAAAGTGCTAGGATTACAAGTGTGAGCCACTGCACCTGGCCTAAAATTTCTCTTATTACAAAAGTGATATGAATAAATTTTATTTTTATTTTTAAATGTATGTTTATTTATTTTATTTTACATTGCCTTCAAGCAGATGCAACAAATAAATTTTAATCAGTGAAACAATATAAAGAATATAAACAGAAAGTTCAAGGTTTCTCCCACCCCTCTCCAATCTGACTTCTCTAGGTAGGGTAACCTATATCTTTCCCTAAGTTTGTACAAACATGTAATATATATAATCTGTCTCTTCTATGTTACTCATTACTTTTTATGTCTAATATTCCATAAGTATATAATAAATATATGTAACCATATCCCTACTGATGGAGCTTCAGGCTGTTTTTAGAACTTAGTTATTACAATGTTGCTACAAAAACTTTCTAGTCCATGCACCCTTTTATCCTGGTACTTTCATTTCTTTTGGGAACATACCCCAAACCGGGATTGCTGAGGTTGTTGTTAATCTTAATATATGGTACCATATTACTTGACTCAAAGTTGTAACATAACTCCTACCAGCACCGGGAATAATGACGCACATATACTGAACACTTTTTTAGTCTGTGACGGATTAGAAAAGCTTTACTTTTCTTGGTTTTTGTTTTATTATATCACAGTCCTCTCTATATGGGGCATTTTTGCTTTATAGATAAGGAAATATGACAGAGAGAGGTTAAGTGAGTGTTGTAGGATCTCATAACTAGAAGGTAGGCGTAGAAAGAGTCTAGAGTCTAGAAAGCACTGTCTTACCATTCTGCAATGTGGCAGAAAATACAAAGTGTTATTTACTTATCTCTTTTAGACAGGTTCTTACTCTGTCACCCAGGCTGGAGTGCAATGGCCCCATCATGGCTCCCTGCAGCCTTAAATTCCTGGGCTTAAGCAATCTTCCCACATCAGCTTCCCCAGTAGCTGGGACAACAGGCAGGGACCACAGGCAAGCACCACCACATCTGGCTAATTTTAATTTTTTTTTTTTTCTTTTTGTAGAAACAATATCTCTTTATTTTGTCCAGGCTGGTCTTGAACTCCCAGGCTCAAGCAATCCTCTCACCTCGGCCTCCCGAAGTGTTGGGATTACAGGCACAAACCACCATCTCCAGCCTGAAGTGTATTTAATCCACTGCCTTGTGGACTGGGCATTGAGGCTGTGTGTAGAGTTGGGTTTTTTTGTTGTTGCTGTTGCAAACAATACTACTGTGAACATTCTTATCCATGCTTCTTTGTGTCCTGTGAATGTTTCCTCCAGGGAGATACCTTGGAGTGACATGCTGGTGTGGGGGATGCACATCATAATTTTACCAGATACTACAGATCTTGAAATTGTTCCAATTCTACCCCACCAGCAATATAAGAGCTCTCACTCCTCCAAAACTCCCTGAGTCTTTACTTATATAATTTATGATTTTGATAGTCTTACGGATTTAAAAGGGTACCTAATTGTGTACTTAATTTGTGCTTTTCTGATTTCAGTAGTGAGACTGAGATTCTTTTTGTCCATTAGCCCTTCAGGCTTCTGTGATTTACCCATGATTTACTGTGGTTTAATAATTTTTATTGGGTTATTTTCCTTATTGATTTATGGGAACTTATTATGGCTGATGTCTTCTGGCATGTGGATGGCATTTTGCATTTTCATCCTGTTTTATGATAAATAGGGTTTCAAAATTAAGTAGACACATTTTCCTTCAAAGTCTGTGTCTTCTGTTTCCAAAGAGCTTAGTCATCAGTGGGCAGTGAATTTTATCACCTAATTAATTTTATTAGCCCCATGTGTTATACCTGTAGTTCCATCTACTGGGGAGACTAGGGCAGGAGGATCTCCTGAGCCCAGGAGTTCAAGGCTACGGTAAGCTATGATCACACCACTGTACCCAGCCTGGGCAACAGAGCTAGACCCTGTCTCTTAAAGGAGGGGGCCAGATATAGTTGCTCACGCCTGTAATCCCAGCACATTGGGAGGCCGAGGCAGGAGGATCACTTGAGGGCAGGGGTTCGAGACCAGCCTGGTCAACATAGTGAAACCCCATCTCTACTAAAAACACAAAAATTAGCCAGGCGTGGTGGTGTGTACCTGTAGTCCCAGCTACTCAGGAGGCTTAGGCAGAATTGCTTGAACCCAGAAGGCAGAGGTTGCAGTGAGCTGAGATTGTGCCACTGGACTCTAGCTTGAGTGACAGAGTGAGACTCCATCTCAAAAAAAAAAAAGGAGATGAAGGAGGAGGAGGAAAAGAAGGAGGTGGAGGAGGGGGAGGAAGAGGAAGAAGAAGAAAAAGACAAGAAAATTTAGCTGTCATCTATGCTTTGATAGCATTATAATGATGATGAAGACAATTGCTAGGTTAGTGAGAGGAGGCTACATACACACCAGAACTCTCTACGTGGAAAGCAAGTTCATATATTTTATTAAGTATGTTTCATTGGAGACCTTCTTTTCCCGTAACTATGACCAGTGCTCTGCCAGCTCAGTCAACAACAACATCGCATGTTGACTCCACACCTGGATTTTTGGTCCAATTGGTAATGAAATCATCCCACCAGTGTCTTCATAATATATATATACACACACACATATAGTATTCTCTCTATATATATTTATTTGTATGTTTATATCTATATCCTCCCACCTCAGCTCTCGCTCCATCTCCCAGCCTGAGTGGTGCAGCAGTGCGATTATGGCTCAACCAATGAGAGGATCAATGGCGATCCTCTCATTTCAGCCTCCCCAGTAGCTGGGACTATAGGCATGGGCCACCATATCTGGCTGATTTTTAAATTTTTTTGAGACAGCAAGTCTCTATATACTATAGATATATATATAGTATCCTCTCTCTAATATAGATAGAGAGAGGATACTATGTCTATATCTGTATCTATCTATCTTTCTATAGAGAATGAATACTATATATCTAATAATATGTAATATATATTATATATAAAAAGTCAAGCATTGATTTGTACATATAATATATATATAGATTACTGTATGTGTGTGTGTTTATATATATATATATATATTCTTTTTCTTTTTTTTTTCAAGACAGGCTGTCACTGTGTTGTCCAAGCCAAGTGGTACAGTGGTGCGATCATGGCTCGACCACCTGGGCTAAAGTGATCTTCCCACCTCAGCCTCCCCAGTTGCTGGGACTACAGGCACAGGCCACAAAACCTGGCTAATTTTTAATTTTTTTTTTGAGACAGGGTCTCCCTTTGCCACCCAGGATGGAGTGTAGTGGTGCAATCTCGACTCACTGCAACCTCCACCTCCCGGGCTCAAGTGATCCTCCCGCCTCAGCCTCCTGAGTAGCTGGGACTATAGGTGTGCACCACAATGCCAGGATAATTTTTCATATTTTTTGTAGAGATGGAGTTTGACCATATTGACTAGGCTGGTCTCAAACTCTTGGACTCAAGTGATTCACCCGCCTCAGCCTCCCAATATGCTGGGATTACAGGCATAAGCCACTGTGCCTGGCCTGATTATTGTACATGTTTTTGATATAACGTATTATATATGTCATATATGACAATATAAATGAATATATTAAACATTCAGTTTTCATTTATATATTGTAAAATACATATACTATACATATATAATATGTAGAACATATGCTATACATATATGTATATGTTAACATATATAATACATATACATATAATATGTATAGATGCATATATAAAATTTGATTTGTTATTATTTATATTATTTTGTGCAGGAGTTCTATATCTGTCTATAAGCTGGTGCCATAATTTTTTATTCTTTGGAGGATTTGGTATGAGATTGTCATTACTCATGCCTTGACTTCTAAATTTCCTATAAAACTGACAAAATCCATTTTTGCTTGATAAAGATGCATGTTTTATTATCTGCTGGTAAAATTTAAAGTAGTGATTTCATTTCTTTAATGTTAGGTCTGCCCATGTTTTCTTTGTTTTTTGAACGAGTTTTACTCAGAAATATTTTTTCTAGGAAGTATTAATTTTGTCAATGCTTTCAATTTTATTAGTAGCATAAGATTTATTATAAAGTTCTGTAGTATTTAAAAATTTTCTGTATTCATTCCATTTGTGCCTTCTTACTTTGATAAATCTCATTAGAGGTATGTCTATTTTATTTACTTTTTTTTAAAGATGCTGCTTTTTTTTTTTTTCCTCTTTATTGCATTCTGGTTTTAACTTCACTGTTACATTGTTTAGTATCTATTTTTTCTTTTTAAAAAATTATATTTGGGTTTTCTATGTTCTTCTGAACATTTAAATTAGATGCTTAGCTCATTAATGTTCAGTTTTTAAATTTTTCTAAGATAAGCATTTAAAGCCTACAAATTTTCCTTAAAATTCTGCTTTAGCTCCATTGTATATTTTTATAAATAACATTTTATTATTGTTCCATTCTATATGTCTTCTAATGATTTATTAGTAGTTTACATTTCCTAATATTTAGAATCTTTTTAGTTGTCTTTTTATTATTGGTTTATAATCTTATATTGAGACTAGAGAAAATGATCTGTGTAATACAGATTTATTGAAATTTGTTCAGACTGTTTTTTGACTATTATTTACTCAGTTAGCACATGTTCCATCTGTACCTGAGAAAACTGCATATTCTCTGCTTACTATTATTAAACAATTACTGAGCTTTATGTATTGACTATGAGATTGGACTTCTTAGATTGTTCAGCCCTTCCATATCTTCCCTTAATTTTTTCTTTTGATCTGCCTGATCTATCAATTATGGAAAGAAGAATGTTAAAATATCCGATGATGATTGTAGATTTGTCAATTTCTCCTATAATTCTACAGTTTTTGCTTTGTATATTAACACAATTTTAAGCATGAATGCACTATATTACTAGTGCATTCACGTTTAGAATTGTGTTATCTTTTTTAGGTGACTCCTTTCATTCTTCCCTTTTTTTTTTTTGAGACAGAATCTTGCTCTGTCACCCAGGCTGTAGTGTAGTGGCGAAATCTCAGCTCACTGCAACCTCTGCCTCCCCGGTTCAGGTGATTCTTGTGCTTCAGCCTTCCAAGTAGCTGGGATTACAGGCATGTGCCACAATGCGCAGCTAATTGTTGTATTTTTAGTAGAGCCAGAGTTTCACCATGTTGGGCAGGCTGGTCTTGAACTCCTGGCTTCAAGTGATCCTCCTGCCTTGGCCTCCCAAAGTGCTGGGATTACAGGCATGAGCCACCACACCCGGCCCTCCTTCCATTCTTAATAATGCTCTGACTTAGTATCTTTTGATATACTTACATAACTACAACAGTATATGACTATATTATCAATCTTTTAACTTCCAATCTTTCTATATGTTTTTGTTTATGTGTCATACCAATAGATAGGTGGAATTTTAAAAATCCAATTGATATTTTTTCTCTTAAGTGGTATTACCACCCTGTAAACATTTTAATTTCTCAACATGGGTTTTCCTGGGTCATTCAGGTAATATGAATTGAAACCCCAAACTTCTGTGAGTCAGGCTGATTAAGAGCTGACTGAATAGAGTTTGAAAAAGAGGGTATTTACAAAGGTGAGGAGTTGGGAAATCCACAAGGAACAGGAAGCACCCAGGGCTAGGAACAGTTAGAGAGCCATTGAGCTAGGAACAGTTAGAGAACCATCACCTCCTCTGGGCCTCAAGTGGCAGGTGTAGGGAGCTGTAACTATACAAGAGCATGCCCAGAGGCAGAGGAATGCAGACCCTCCAAATCATAGCCAGTGGCATGGGACTGGGGTACTGAATACTCCCAAGGCTGCTGCTTTGTGCCCTATGGTCTCCTCTGGTGCTTCCCATTGGCTGAACCAAGCAGAAGCCAGAGGGCAGAAAGCCTGGTTAATGTGTCCACGTCAGCCTTCCCGGGCACAGAGCACGACAGGGAAAAGTGAGGGAATGATTTGGAAGAACAAACAGAGCATCCAGCACAGGAGATGTTTCTGAATACTTGAATTCCTTAATTGTCACAGACCAACTGAGCAATATTTAACTCAGTAGCACGGTGGTTTCTTAACTCTCTTGTTAGAACATCCTATTACCATTTTTTATTTTTAAAACTGCATACTGTCCAGTATCTCACTTTAGGTTATCAGAGTTTTTTTCTGTCTTGTTTGATTCTAGTCTGATATTTTTCATGTATATTGGTCCTCAGTGTATTATTATCTCATACTAATGCTTATGGAACATTATCTGAGGGGAAAGAGAAGAGCTTACAATTAAAAGTCATGGGACTAGGCGTGTGTCATGAGACCTGGGTCTTCCAATAACAAGCTAAGACATTAGCTGAGTCATTTTCCTTCTCTGATTCCCAATGTTGGTGGTTATTCAGTAGAGAAAGGAAAAGGTATCTTTCTGCTCAACTGTTTCATGATTCCTGGAAGTCCTGCATGGGAGAAGAACTTTGGACAGGATGGTAACCATATCAACTGGTTAGTTCTGTACCTTGGCATCCCTGAATAACTAAGACGAAGATGATGTCGATATCATTATTACTGCATGTTGCTAGAAGAGCTGAGGTAGGACTGGTTCTCTGTCATAATGTAAAAGAGTCTTGGAAGGTGTCTGGGATCCAGGGTCCAGAACCCCTCGTGGCCTTTGGAACACCAAACTCTGTGCCAAAAGGTGGAAGGCTGCCCTGCCGCACCACAAATCTAAGCCCAGGGCCTAAAACCCCTTGTGACTTGGACGGAACCCAGGGCTCAGGGCATAAAACCCCTCATAGCCTCTGGAATGTGCACAGACTTGTTGGTTCCTTGCTTCTTACTCATAAACATGTCCTCCATTATCTCAAGCAGCAGACCATATTCTATACGTGTCAAAGAAAATGCTAAACCATCACAGCTACGCTTAATGCACCACTACCTTTCTACCCCCATGTCCTCATGCCCTCACCTGTTTACCCTCACATCCTCACCACCTGCTTCTTTGTTTGATCCCCAATAAATAGTGTGGACTCCCAGAGCTCGGGGCCTTCACAGCCTCCAATCTAGCGCTGGCCTGCTGGACCCACTGTATGCACTCTTAGCTTGTCTTTTCTCATACCTTTGACCTTGCTGGACTTTGTAGCCCCCATGGCCTGATGTCGGGTCCAATCACCCCAACAACTACCACTTATTAGGTGCTTACCATGTACCAGGAATTTTACCAAGCATTAAGCAAACATAAGCTTGTTCAATCCTACCCACCATTCTCTGCAACAACTATGGTAATTTCTACTTTATAGTTAACAAACTGAGGCTCAGAGAGTTAAATGATTTGCCTAAGCTCACACAGTTTATAAGAAACAATACTTGGGTTTGAACACAGGCTGGTTTTATTGAAAATAACTTGTGGCTGGGCATGGTGGCTCACACCTGTGTAATCCCAGCACTTGGGAGGCTGAGGCGGGTGGATCACTTGAGGTCAGGAGTTTGAGACCAGCCTGGTCAACATGGCGAAACCCCATTTCTACAGAAAATTTTAAAAAATTAGCCAGTTGTGGTGGTGCGCACCTGTAGTCCCAGCTACTCAGATGGCTGAGGCAGGAAAACTGCCTGAATCTGGGAGGTGGAGGTTACAGTGAGTTGAGATAGTGCCAGTATACTCCAGCTTGGGTGACAGAGCAACACTCTGTCTCAAAAAAATAAAAAATAAACTAAAATAACTTGTGTTCTTCACACCAACAAAAGTATTTTTGTTTGTTTGTTTTGTTTTGTTTTGCAGTTAATGTGACTCTGGATCCAGATACAGCTCATCATGAACTAATTCTCTCTGAGGATCGGAGACAAGTGACTCGTGGATACACCCAGGAGAATCAGAACATATCTTCCAGGAGATTTACTGCCTTCCCCTGTGTCTTGGGTTCTGAAGGCTTCACCTCAGGGAGACGCTACTTTGAAGTGGATGTTGGCGAAGGAACTGGGTGGGATTTAGGAGTTTGTATGGAAAATGTGCAGAGGGGCACTGGCATGAAGCAAGAGCCTCAGTCTGGATTCTGGACCCTCAGGCTGTGCAGAAAGAAAGGCTATGTAGCACTTACTTCTCCCCCAACTTCCCTTCATCTGCATGAGCATCCCCTGCTTGTGGGAGTTTTTCTGGACTATGAGGCCGGAGTTGTATCCTTTTACAATGGCACTACTGGCTGCCACATCTTTACCTTCCCAAAGGCTTCCTTCTCTGATACTCTCCGGCCCTATTTCCAGGTTTATCAATATTCTCCTTTGTTTCTGCCTCTCCCAGATGACTGAGGAAAAGAGCAGAAGCTCCTTGGTTTAACCAGCACAGAGAAAATAATATAAATCCCATAAGGGCAGATGTTTGGTCTGTTTTCTTCGCTGTCACTTCCTTAGTACTTAGAATAGTGCTGGGATTTTAGTGGATATATAATTGATTTATGTTGAATATATGGACTTAGAAACTAAAAATACCACAGATGGTTAACCTGGACTGAGGCAAAGCAAGATAATAGCAATGATCATACATTGCTGTCTCTATCCGTCTTTAATGGGTCAGGGCTTTGATTTCCAAGGGTCTTCAGGTGATGAGTAGTGGTACCCACAGGTCAGAAGGTCTGCGTTCTCCTAATTTGTTTGCTGCCATTTGAACTCATGTGGGGAATGAAAGAAAGCTGCAATTATCCGCCAACTGCATTTAAAACCAAACCAAACCAAACAGGAAAATCAAAATAACGTTGACTCTTCCAACCACTGACGTGTTGTTTAATAATCTAAGCAGCAGTCCTGCAGGCTACCAGACTTACCGAGTTCTACCTGAGAAATAGCCAAGCAAAGTGTGAGACAAGGGTTAAGAATGGCTTACAATGAGATGCTTCAAATGAAAAGGGAATTATGAGTAAAACTGAACTTGGAAGGGGGATTCAGTTCTGGAAAAGAAGTTGGTATTTTCCAGTCTGCTAGGACCAGTTACCTTGAAATATTTTAAAATCTCAGTAAATAGTTATTGCTGAAATGACTGTTGGTAGTTCTCATTATGATTCAGAGAAGATCAAATAGACCTTAACTTCATTTTGAAAAAGACCAAATTACCATACCTGAGTGGGTAATGACAGGACTACAACTAAAACATAAACAACATTAGTGATGACCATAAAAAGTCACAAAATTGCTAAATGTTATAATTTAGAGTTGATATAAAAATTGATGGCCAGGTGTGGTGGCTCACGCCTGTAATCCCAGCACTACAGGAAGCTGAGGCACGGGGATCACTTGAGGTCAGGAGTTCAAGACCAGCCTGGCCAACATGGTGAAACCCCCGTCTTTACTAAAAATACAAAAATTAGCCAGGCATGGTGGCAGGCGCCTGTAATCCCAGCTACTCGGGAGGCTGACGGAGGAGAATTGCTTAAGCCTGGGAGGCAGCGGTTGCAGTAAGCCAAGATTGTGCTGTGCCTCAAGGAAAAAAAAAAAAATTAATGTTTATTGATATTTGTTGAGGTCCTATGACATCACCTCTGAGAATAGGAGAAATGAAGCAACAGTTGTGTCTAGATGTCAGAGGCATGGCTGGGCCTCCATCTCTGCCTAAGGGAAGACATAAAAGAGTTCAGACTATTGCCCATGTTCCCCAGGGTCAGAAGTTCTAATGATGATGATAGAGGCCGGGTTGTAACTCGCAAATGAAGGGTAGCAGAATATGCCATCTTTGGCATAAGTATTTTGAGCTGAAGACAATTGAGAAAAAAATAGATTAAAAACAAACAAACACCTCTGCGCTCTCCCTATTTGCCTAAAAGCAGGATATGAAATTGTGAAGCCATCCTCCTACTCCAGGAAGAACAAAGGTTAGTCACCAGAGACTTTAGACTCTTCTCAGCCTGGACATAGTACCAGAGAAGTCTTATTTTAAAAAAAAAAAAAGGGAAAGAAAAAGTTGCCTTCCCACAATTTACTGCGCTAGTAACTCAAAGTCCTTTTCCTCTTCCTTGTCACTTAAAAAATGTATTGTTTTGTTAAAATGCTATATAGGCCCAAGTTCTAAATCCTCTTTTGAGTATTCATCTCAGTACTCCCCTGTGTTTGTGCAATGCACATGTTAATAAACTTCTCTTTGTTTCTGTCTTGTCAATCTGTCTTTTGTTAGACTACTTTATAGGGCCAATGATGGAGAACCTAAGATGAATAGAAAAAAAAGATTTTTCTCCCCAACAGAAGGATTATCCCCCAGTCTTACTTGTTCTATATCCCTGTAGTCTGAGTATGCTGCCCCAGACTTGGGGAATAGGACCCAGTGGGTAACCAAGGAACCCCAACTTTGTGCAGGATCAGGGAAGATGTAATCTGGATATTCATAAGCTCTTCTCTACCTCTTGGCGTCCCACAGTCCTGTGTTATCTAAGTGTGGTCTTCCCCAGAAAGGGGAGGCCTCCCTAACATTGTCAAAGTCTAGCATATGCTACTCAGAGGAAATTCTATGTCACTAAGCACTTAGATTGCTGAATAAGAAAGGATGATAACAAAATAAACATTTAATTAAATAAATGTTTTTAAAAACCTGTGGAACCCATAAAGAAGGCCAGAATAAAGATAAAATTGGACAAATTGGACATTAATGGGGTGCAGGAAAGCTATGGAAAGAATATAAGTACTGCTAGATAAATCATTAGCTATTCTAATAAAAATACAGAAAAAAAAGGAACAAAAGAATATATACTAGAATAATTTTGAGAGTAATTTGCAGAATTAGATGCAAATAAATTTGAAAACTTTTGATTAAAATACTTTTTAAAAAGAAACAAATGGCCTAACTGACCCAAGAAGGGAAAGAAAATATAAACAGACTAATAAATACAAAATGAAATTCAGACACTTACAGAGCGGCCAGGCATGGTGGCTCACACCTGTAATCCTGTCACTTTGGGAGGCTGAGATGGGAGGATCACTTGAGGCTAGGACTTTGAGACTAGCCTGGGCAAGGCCCCCATCTCTAAAAGAAAATAAATTAGGTGGGCATGGTGGCATGTGCCTTAGTCTCAGCTACTCAGGAGGCTGAGACACGAGGATTGCTTGAGCCTAGGAGGGCAAGGGTGCAGTGAGTCATGGTCACGCCACTGAATTCCAGCCTAAGTGACAGAGCAAGACCTTTTCTCAAAAAAAAAAAGTTACACAGCTCCAACTAAATAATGGGGAGAAAAAGAAAAAAGAAAGAAGATGATTTTATGGCTGATTTTTTTTTTTTTTTTTTTAAGGAAAAGCAATTCATGTACCCTTGAAGATTAGATTACGTTGTATACAATAGCCCAAAATGACAGTGGCTGAAACAAGTTTATTTCTCTCCCATTTAAAGCAAGTCAAGATGTGGAAGTCTGGGAAGCCCAGAAAATCCGGGTCTTGTTTGTGTATGGAAACTCCAGAAAATCACAGATTCCTTCCAGCCACCCCTCAATTACCCCTGGGATCCAAGAGAGCCACTAAAGTTCCAGCTATCATACTCACAACCCAAGGTGTAGGATGGAAAAAAAGGACACCAAAGTAGGGTAAAGAGCATATGTACAACAGCTCTCTTTTACTCTAGTGTCCTAAAACCTATCATAAAACCTTTGGCTTGCCTTGCATTAGCCAGAATTTAGTCCATGGCCACACCTAAGAAGTCAGAAATATTAGCTTTTTTTCCAGGGTAGTTAGCTGAAAATCAGGAGTTCTCATATTAAAAAACAGAGAATAGACATTGAATAGATGACCAACAATCTCCTTCACACTCATACTATTTAAACTGTCCTAGTCAATGAGCAAAAAAGAAAAGCCTACAAACTCATTGATATAAAAATTTAACAAAGGTACTCCCCCACACACACCATTCCCAAAAGGAAATTTCTAATCTAATTAACAGTCTTAGTTTGGGCTGCTGAAACAAAACACCACAGCCTGAGTGACTTAAACAACAACAATTTATCTCTCGCTGTTCTGAGGTCTGAGTTGATTCTTTGTGAAGGCCCTTTCCTAGTTTACAGATGGCTACCTTCCTGCTATGTCCTCACATGGCAGAGAGAGCTAGCTCTCTGGTCTTTTCTTATAAGGGACCAGTTCCATCATGCCCACTATGAAGACTCCATCTGCTAGGATCTCAACTAAACCTAATTATCACCCAAAGAGCCCACCTCCAAAGACCATCACATTGAGAATGAGAGCTTCTACATATGAAATGTGGGAAACACAAACATTTACTTCAACTGTAACTATTGAGGCAAAAATGTCCCCCTACCATAGACATCCAGCACCAAAGTAGTATATTTATTACAATTGAACTTACATTGACACGTCATTATCAATGACAGTCTATAATTTACATTAGGGTTTATTCTTGGTGTTGTGCATTCTATGGGTTTTGACAAATGTATAATGTCATGTATTCACCATTATAGTATCACAGAAATTCACTGCCCTAAAAATCCTCTGTGCTCTGCCTTTTCAACCCTTCCTGCCACCCAATTTCTATCAACTGCTAATCTTTTGACTGTGTCCATAGTTACTGCCTTTTCCAGAGTGTCATATAGTTAGTTGTGAGGCAGGGGGCAGGAGTGAACTCCGGAAGCAGGGACTTTACTCCGGACCAGATTGAAGACTAGCAGAAACAGGGAGGAGGTTAAAGCACCTCTCCATAAGACACGCCCATCAGCGCCATGTCAGTTTTTCGTTGCCATGGCAACGACGGGACATTATCGACCTCTTTCCTCTGCACCTACTCCGAAGTTACCAATCATTCTCTAGAAATTTCTGCCTAATCCCCCTTAATTTGTACGTAACTAAAAACAGGTATGTGACTGCTGAACTGCCCCTGAGCTGCTACTCTGGGCACATTACTTATGGGTTAGCCTTGCTCAGCAAGGAGCAGTTACCCGTGCTGCTGCTGTACACTGCCGCTTCAATAAAAGTTGCTACCACCACCACTTCACGCTTGAATTCTTTCCTGGGCTAAGCCCTAATTTTTGGCTTGCTTGCCTTGCATCAGTTGGAATCATACAGTATGTATTATTTTCAGGTTGGCTTTTTAGTAACATACATTTAAGTTTCCTTCACGTCTTTTCATGGCTTGATCATTTCTTCTCTTTTTTTTCTTTTTCTTTTTTTTTGAGACAGAGGAGTCTTGCTCTGTTGCCCAGGTTGAAGTGCAGTGGCACTGGCTCACTGCAACCTCCGTCTCCCAGGTTCAATCGATTCTCATATCTCAGCCTCCCCAGTAACTGGGATTACAGGCACACGCCACTATGCCCGGCTAATTGGGGTTTCCCTATGTTGACCAGGCTGGTCTCAAACTCCTGGCCTCAAGCAGTCCACCTGCTTCGGCCTCCCAAAGTCAATGCCTTTCTTTTTAACTCTAAATAATATTCCATTATTCAGATGTAACACAGTTATCCACTTACCTACTGAAAGACATCTTGTTTCCAAGTTTTGGATAAATTATGAATAAAGCTGCTATAAACATCTGTGTGCAGGTTTTTGTGTGGAGATAAATTTTCACCTCCTTTGGATAAATACTAAGGAGTGTGATTGGTGGATCCTATGGCAAAAGTATGGTTACTTTTGTAAGAAACCACCAAACTGTCTTCCAAACTGATTGCACATTTTGTATTCTCACCAGTAATGAACAAGTTACTATTGCTCCATGTCTTTGCAAACTTTGGTGCTGACAGTGTTCTAAATTTTGGTCATTCTACTAGGTATGTAGTGGTAGCTACTTGTTGTTTTAATTTGCAATTCCCTAATGACATGATGTCAAGCATCTTTTCATATGCATACTTGCATCTGTGTATCTTCTTTGGTGAACAGATGTTCAGGTCATTGGCCTGCTTTAAATCAGGTTATTTTCTTACTCTTGAGTTTTAAGTATTCTTTGTATATTCTAAAAATATTGTTCTTCATCAAATCTGTCTTTTGCAAACATTATCTGCCAATGTGTGGCATTTTTTCAACACTTCTTTGTAAATTTGCAAGTCCTTTGAGAAAAGAAATGTATCCAAAGTATTAATTTGGCAGTTTCATATCACAAGAGTACTCTAAAGCTAAATAAATTACAGTTTTTCAAATTTTGAATTAATTGATCTTTGCTATTGTTAGCAAGGTCAGCAAGGTCTTGTATTCTTTTTTTTTTCTTTTTCTTTTTCTTTTTTAATAGAGACAGGGCTCTTGCTACATTGCCCAGGCTGGTCTCAAACTCCTGGCCTAAAATGATCCTCCTGCCTTGGCCTTCCAAAGTACTGGAATTACAGGCATGAGCCGCCATGCTCAGCCATCCGGTATTCTTTAGCAACTGTTTGGTAACTTAATCTTTCAGTTTTTGGAAAAAAAAATTTTTTTTTCTCATAGTTTTCTTACAAAACCTTCATAACTGAAATACTTTTTCTTTATCACCTCTTCTTATAAATATGGTTTTCTTCTTTTTATATAAAAATCTAAGACATTTTATAACTGGCCAAACTTACTAGTTTAGATACTATTAGATAGTCAATATTTTTTGTTGGATATTTGATTTGTATTTCAGGCAACTAATATCTATTCATTTTTAATATCTATATTAAATAGATATTAATAGATATTAAATAATATCTATTCATTTAATATCTATTCATTTGCACTGTTGGAAGAAAATTACTGATCAAATTCACTATGTATTTGCAGAAAATGGCTTTTAATATTGTCTACTTTATCATCCTTTTTTTTTCTTTCTTTCTTCCTTTTTAGACACAGGGTCTCACTATGTTGCCCAGGCTGGTCTCCAACTTCTGCGCTCAAGCAATCCTCCCTCCTTGGCCTTCCAAAGTGTTGGATATGTTTTATCTACAACTTTGTTGTTTTGTTCTGCTACAGGATATTTGCAATTGCCATTTATCATAAAATTCATGAGATACCTTCTTCCACTCTCCTTTTTGTCTTTATTGTTCCAGTTATAGGACTAGCTTTGCATCTCCACTTAATTCTACATCAGTAGTATGCTTTTATTTTAAATTTTAAGTTTGTCTGTATGTATATTGAGACAGGGTCTTGCTCTGTTGCCCAGGCTCGAGTGCAGTGGCAAGCTCAGGGTTCACTGCAGCCTTGACTGCCTAGGCTCAAGTGATCCTCCCACTCCAGCCTCCAGAATGGCTGGGACTACAGGCACGCACCACCACACATGGTTCATTTTTTTGTATTGAGACAGGGTTTCTCCATGTTGCCCAGGCTGGTCTTGAACTGCTGGGCTCAGAAATCCTCCCACCTTAGCCTCCCAAAGTGCTGGGATTACAGGCTGGAGCCACCATGCCTCGCTTCTGCCCTTATTTTTAATTCTAAAATAATTTATAATAAATATTAACAATTAGATTTAATTACTGATAAATATTAAATGCTAAATAGGTTTTTATTAAATAAAACTGAAAATAATCAGTATTTCAATTTAATTACTAATTATAATTCACATAGGTATCCTTGTAACTCCTAATGTCTGTATAAAAGATGTTTATATTTTTTAATTTTTAAAATTTTATTAGTTATGTATTTCACACCAGGTCATCACTGTGATACATTTTTCAAAACACATTATCACCAGAAAAGTGCTGTGATGGAAAATATAAATTGAAATACCCTTTCTAGTTAGAAGAGTAATTCTGTTTTTTTGATAAAGAATGGAAGAGTTCTTCAGGCCCCTCCAAACTGTCATATTCCGAGCATCGGGTGTCCTCATCCTCACTCTAGTCCACAGGCAGGGTCCTCAGTCTTCAGCGCGCCTTCTCTTTCCCCTCTGTCTTGTGTCCCCTTGCATCTCTTTTCTCCAAGACCTAAACTCCCTCAGGACAGGACTATTTTTTTACATCCTGATACCACTCCTGAGCACTTGCTTTAATGTGTTGGACACTGGGTCCATTAAAGATTATAAAAGAAACGTTTTCACCTTTCTGTGGTACAGCTATAATTTCCGGTTTCATTTACCAACTGGGTGAAAGTGGACCAGTGACACCATCTGTCTGAGCCTTCCTTTCCTGAAATATAATTTTGAGGCAATAGTCCCTGGTTCTTGTAAGGTATTCAGGCACAAAACGCGAGGCATGTAACATACTAAATGAGATTTTTACCGTTAATTTATATGATTGCAAAGGACGTTTATATACACAGTCTGCAAAGAATTCTGGGGCCAGTTAATCTCTGTGGCATGATGGGTAAGTCAATCCCTTCTCTGGGCGTCTATTACTTCAGAAAAGGCATGAATTCAATTTTAGGGACCACACAAAAAAATGTATCCACTATTGTGCAGGACTTGGTCATTAGAGAGCTTTTTTTTTTTTTTTAATTTTTTAAATTTTTATCTTTGTGTATGTGAATTTAATGGAGAGCTTTTAAATAACTAGATATTTAAATAACCGGATAATACAGATGCCCGACCTGCTCCAGACAAATTAGAAAAGTATGTAGGTGAGGAGGGACCAGCCAGAAGGCAGTATCTTTCAGCTCTGGAGTGACACTGAACGTACTTCTCTTCCCGGCATGTCACGAGGTGTCAATTTCTCTGGCCTTACCCAGGTCCATGCCCGCCCCCTGGGGCCCCAAGAATGACTTCAGCACCCCACCCCCACCTCCCTCTCCAGATGTGGGTCCTGGGAGCGTTCAAGGCCCGTCAGTTACGAGAGCCACCCTTGGCGGCAGGACCAAACCTTGGGCTGCCGCCTGGATCTGAGGCTGGAGAGCGCCGTGACCACGGGGGTCCCCAGCTGGAGCAGGGCGGCTGGGGACTCGCGAGGACGCCCTAAACCGCGGCTTCCTCCTTAATAGCCGTAGGACTCGCGGTCAGAAGGCCGACTCCAAGTCTCAGCAGATCCACGAACTGGCCTCTTTGAGGCTGTGGTGAAATTTAAGATACCCTTTCCCCGCCATTGTCACTGACGTACTTCAGAAAACAGGTTAAAGTTCTGAAAGGACGTGGTCACGACTTTATATTTCTTACAGATTTGTGTCATGTTTTGTGCGTAAAAACCATTCGTCCTCATTTGCGATTCTCACATCCGTAATTCAGTTATACATGAAACTTAATTCAGTTATATCATAAAGGGTTCGGATGCGGGGGATGATTCGTTGGGTCTCAGCCCAAGGCCAGACGCAGCAGAGAGATTGGGAGTTGGGGGATGGGGGGCGGGGGGCGGGGAGCCGGGAGGAGGCCGCCCGCCGCCGGACTCGGGGTCCGGCAGAGAAGAAAACGCTCCCTCCGCGGCTCCCAGCCAGTGCCCCGCTGCTAGCCTGGGGCCGCCCCTCACGCCGCAGGAGCCCAGCCCGCAGCGCCGACCCTGCCCGGATCTGTGCGGGCGCCAGCGCCCCCTACAGCCTGCAGTCGCCCTGCGCGCCTCCCCGCGAGTACTGTTTTCTAGCGCCTCTGATGGGCGGACTCCTGCAGGCCTGTTGTGAGCCTGAGGTTCCTTCTCACAGCTGGGTCTAAGGTCTGAATGCCGCGCCCTCAGGAGAGCCACAGATGGGTCTCCGCTGATGCTTGTCTCAATTTCCTCTGAGCGGGAGAGCTCCGGGAAAGGAGCCGATCCTGGTGGTAGACTACAGATCTGAGTCCACGGGACGAAAAACGAGGTGCATTAAGAGACCGCGGGAGTGGGGAGGTGGGGGTGGGGACTGGGCAATGGTGGCGGGGCGAGAGGTCTGGGGCTGGCGGGGACAGGGCTTAAGAGAGAGCCACCCCTCCTAATCTTGAAACTGTACCGAGCTTCCCTGTGATATTTTAAAATGCAAAAGTACAAAAAGTGAAGTAATGGAACTATGCGTACGCACTTCCTAGATTTTTAAAGGTTAACGTGTGACTGTATTTACTTCAGATGTTCCTGAAATAAATGAAAATGACAAGTTAAAATGAAGGGAGAACTCAATTGCGTCCCTCCTAGAGGCAAACACACTTCTGAGGATAGGTTGTATGCTCTCAGCGTCTGTTTTTATTAAAAGTATTGAGAAGTACTTTTCCAAATATAGGTGGTGTGTATGGCATCATTTAAACGATTTTTTTCGTTTAAATTAGTCTATCCTTTTAAAAATAATCTTTTTTTTTTTTTTTTTTTTTTTTTTTGGATTTTTTTGAGACAGAGTCTCGTTCTGTTGCTCAGGCTGGAGTGCAGTGGCGCCATCTCCCCTCACTGCAACCTCTGCCTCCCAGGTGCAAGTGATTCTCCTGCCTCAGACTCCCAAGTAGCTGGGATTAAAAGCGTGAGCCACCACCCCTACCAATTTTTGTATTTTAGTAGAGATGGGGTTTCACTATGTTGTCCAGGCTGGTCTCAAAATCACGACCTCCACTAATCCGCCTACCTCGGCCTCCCAGACTGCTGGGATTACAGGCATAAGCCACCGTGTCTGGCCACCTTAATCATCTTTGTTTTTGCATCTAGTCTAAGAAATTCTGCACTAAAATTCTGCCCTATTTTCTTCTAACATTTTAAAAGATTTTCTATCTGTGTCTTTGTTAGACGTAGAAACTTTTGTGTATGATATGGGGTATAGCTATAATTTTATTTTTATTCCATATGAAAGCCAGTTTCTCAGCCCCAGTAATTGAATAGACCATCCTTTCTCCACCAATTTTTAAGGCTACTTCTACTCTATTGTGTGCATGGTAGTTTCTAGGCTGTTTTGTTGTACTGATTTCTTCACCTATTTTTGCATCAAAGCTCTCTTCTTGGGGAAGTAAAACAATCCTGCCAACCAAAGACCCCTGTGGATCCTCAAACACACCATCAGCATGGAAGTCTGCTGTCCTTACATTGCAGTCATTCAGCTAGTTAGCAGGAGCATCAGTTAGTGCAGATATCCAGAGCTGATGGTCTTATTTGTATGAATGCCCAGTGCACATGGGATTGGAGGGGAGGGCTGGGAGTGGAATGCGGGGAGGATCCAGAAAGGGGCTAGTCTTCAGGTCTTCCCTGGAGAGTATGTAATCTTTTATCATAAAGTGTTGATTTTGTTTTGTTTGTACCTTCTTTAGATATTGAAGTATTCACTAAGGCTTAACATGTAATATCTTTAAATCTTCATATGAATAAGTTTATCTGATAGATTTTGGTGACACATAAACTATGAAACAAACAGAATGATGGAACATGAGAAAGGGTCAAGGGTGGCCTTGGTTAGGGACGGCAGCTTTTAAAACTATGAGCTAAGATAAAATTTAGAAGGTTTTCTTTTTATTTTAATTAATCATACCACTATTTTTCTCCTTTAATTTCCATATATAATGAGTTGGTTATAGTATTAATTTTTATTGTGCTTAACTATTTTAAGATAATAGTTGTCTCTCTTCATTTTAGCAAATAATATATTTAATGAAAAATCAACTTTGTTGAGGAATAATTTATACACAGTAAAATACACTTGTATTAATTATACAATTTGATGAGTTTTATATACCCAAACAGTTACTACTGTAATCAAGTTACACTTCCGTCAACCTAGATAGTTTCCATTTGTAGTATCACCTGTGCCTCCTCTTCCATACTCTTGGCCCCAGGCAGCCACTGATGTGCTTTCCATAATTACAGCTTAGTTTTCCCATTCCTAAAATTTCATGTGAATGGAATTTATATCATATGTATTTTTTATTTTCCTTCACATTTTTGAGATTCATCCATTTTGCTGTATGTGTCAGTAGTTTATTCCTTTTTAGTGCTTTATAATATTCCAAGATATAGATATACTGCAATTTTTTTTTTTTTTGGAGACAGAGTTTCCGTCTTGTTGCCCAGGCTGAAGTGCAATGGCATGGTCTGGGCTTACTGCAACCTCCGCTTCCTGGGTTCAAGTGATTCTCTTGCTCAGCCTTCCAAGTAGCTGGGATTACAGGCACCTGTGACCATGCCCGGCTAATTTTTGCATTTTTAGTAGAAACGGGCTTTCACCATGTTGGCCAGGCTGGTCTCGAAATCTCAGGTGATCCGCCCATCTTGGCCTCCCAAAGTTCTGGGATTACAGGCTTGAACCACCATGTCCGGCCGATATATTACAGTTTATTTACCCATTCACCTGTTGATGAACACGTGGATTGTTTCCAGTTTATATCATTGTGAAACAAAACCAGTATGAACATTTGTATAAAAGTCATAGTGTGGACATGTGTTCATTTATCTGGGAAAAATGACCCAGAAATACTGCTGGGCTGTATAAGTGTTTAATTTTATGTTAGAAACAGCCAAACTTTTTTCAAAGTAGTTGTAACATTGTCCTCTTACATCCACAATATATGAGAGTAGTTTCCTCCACACCCTTGCTCACCCTGGGGATTGTCAGTCCTTTCAACATTAGCTATTCTGTTGAGTGTGAAGTATCTCATTGTGGTTTTGACTTGCATTTCCCTAGTAACTAATGATGTTTAAAACCTTTTCATGTGCATACTGGCCATTTGTTTGTTTTCTTTTGCGAAATGTCTGTTGAAAACTTTTACTCTTTGTTTTGGCTCGTCATCTTACTAAGTTATAAGGTTCCTTATATTTTCTAGGTGCGAATCCTTTGTCAGATCCATGTATTATAAATATTTTCTCTCAGCCTGTGACTTTTCTTTTTCTTTTCTTTTAATTTATTTTTTAGAAAGATCCTCACTTTGTCATGCAGGCTGGAGTGCAGCGGCGCCATCTCAGCTCACTGCAACCTGTACCTCCCGGGTTCAAGTGATTCTCATGCCTCAGCCTCTTGCTTTTCATTTTATAATGTTTTTTGAAAAGCAGATTTTCACTTTTGATGAAATTTAATTTATCATTTTGTTGTTTATGTTTCATAAACTATAAACCTGTTGTTTTGTTTTAAAGAAATCTTTGCTAACCCTAGGGTATTGACGATTTCCTCCTATTTTTTAACGAAGTTTTATAATTTTAGCTTTTACATTTAAGTCTATGGTCTATTTTAAGTTAATTTTTGCGTAAAGTTTGAGGTAAGGCTCCTGCTCCTCTCCCCCACACCAGGATATCTACTTGTTCAAGAAACATTTATTGAGAAGACAATTTTTTTACTTACTGAATAGCCTTGACACCTTTGTCAAAACCAGTTGTCCATAGATGTGTGAATCTATTTCTGGGTTCTCTATTTTGTTTCACTGATCTTTGTGTCTAACCTTATACCAATTCATTCTGAAATACTTTCCAGATTACTATAACATTTTAATAAAATTTTGAAATTGAATAGTTTAAGCCCTTGGACTTTTTTTCTTTTAAATATATCAACTTGGAGAAGATTGATTCATATTTGTTTGTGTTTCATTTTTTCATTTTTCAAAATTATGTTTCAAATTGACGTAATAATTATATGTATATATGGGGTGCATAGTGATGCTCTTTTTTTAAAAAATATTTATTTATGTATTTCTTTATTTATTTTTGAGACGGAGCCTTGCTCTGTTACCCAGGCTGGAGTGCAGTGGCACCATCTCGGCTCACTGCAACCTCCACCTCCTGGGTTCAAGCAATTATCTTGCCTCAGCCTCCTGAGTAGCTGGGATTACAGGCACATGCCACCATGCCTGACTGATTTTTGTATTTTTAGTAGAGATGGGGTTTCACCATGTTGGCCAGACTGGTCTCTAACTCCTGACCTCAAGTGATCTGCCTACCTTGGCCTCCCAAAGTGCTGGGATTACAGGCGTGAGCCACGGCGCCCAGCCCATAGTGGTATTTTTCACACATACAGTGTATAGTGATCAGATCAGGGTAATTAATTAGAATATCCATTATTTCAAGCATTTCTCATTTCTTTGTGTTGGAAACATTCAATGTCCTCTTTTCTAGCTCTTTGAAAATATATATTACTGTTAACTATTGCCATTCTGTAGTACAAATAGAACACTAGAACTGATTCCTCTTATCTAGCTGTAACTTATTTTCTTTAACAAATCTCTCTTTATCATCTCTTTCCCCTACCATTCCCAGCCTCTAGTAATCTCTGTTGTACTTTTTACTTCAATGAGATAAACTTACTTATTTAGTTAGCTAGCTTCTGCATATAAGTAAGAACATGTGGTGTTTAACTTTCTGTTTCTGGCTTATTTCACTTAATGTAGTATCCTGCAGTTCCATCCATGTTGCTACAAGTGACAGGATTTCATCCTGTCATGAACAAACAAAAATTTGCAAAAACAAAAATTACCTTAGTTATCACATTTCTTTTATTGACATGATTCATAACCATCAGAATCATCTGACTTGTACATCATTGTATCAGTTGGTTTTATGCTCAAGATGTTGCATTGGTTCATTATTATCTTAATATCCCAACCAACCCAGTCTAGACATAAATGCTGGCCCCTAGGACTTGGCAGGAAAGGGAGACAGGCCTGGGCTAGGCATAGTGATAGCAATGCACCTGTGTTTGAAGCTGTTAAATATTTGCTACAATCCTATTCATAGACTAAAAATTAGATACTTGTTAAGTCCTACTTGCCAGTATCTATGGCTGTGTGAGTTCTGGTTAGTAGAAGGTGGGCAAAAGTGATGTGTATTCTTCCATAACTGGTCCATAACCACCTACCACTCACAATACTCCATGCCTTTTTTTCTCTTCAGGCTCCTTGGATTAGAGACCATCCTGAGGACATCCTTGGGAGTCATGTGCTGAAGTTGGCCAAGCCACAGGATGAAAGGAGCTGTATCTTTGAGTCAGCACTGGAGAAAGGTCTCTCTAAATGGATTTGCAGAGAAGTCTTCTCAAATATTCCCCTTCTAAGTTCCACTTGTAATCCACTTCTTTTACTCTCCCAGCAATCAGTGTGGTTTGGGGGAAATTCCAGAATCTCATAATATCTTGGTCATGGGTAAATCAGGAAAGGGACTTTACATACATGTGATGCAAAGCAGAACAAAACAAGCAGGGCAGCCTAACAGCACAAGACCCCAAAGGGTAAGGAAAGTCCTGCAGAAGAACAGAGCAGTGCTGGCAGGCAGCAAAGGTAAGAGGACAGGGCCGTCAGGATGGATCCTTGGGGCATGCCAGCATCCACCAGGGATTGGTAGAGCTATTTAGAGAAACCGATAAAAAGCTCTGCCAAATACAGTCACAAAAGATGGAGCTCAGAACGATGAGTAGATGCCTAAAACATCTCCTTTTGTTGATGAAGAAAGTAAAGTTTATAGAGCTTAGATTATTTGCTTTTGTACCTAGCACAGTACTTAGTTCATAGTAGATGCACAGTAAATATTCATTTAATGAGTCAATGAGTCACTAGCCTAAGACCTTTAATATAACATGCTTAAACCTGCTACCAGGGATTGGAAACTCACCTATTTAGTAGTGAGTAGAGGGGTGTGGTACTGGTACTTAAGATAGATGCATTGTGGTTGGGTATGGTGTGTTTTTGTTTTTGTTTTGAGACAGGTTCTCCTTCTGTTGCCCAGGCTGAGATGCAGTGGCATTATCATGGCTCAAGGCAGCCTCAACCTCCCGGGCTCAAGCGATCCTCCCACCTCAGCCTCTGAATAGCTGGGGCCACAGGTGCGCATCACTGTGCCTGGCTAATTTTGTTTTGTTTTGTTTGTTTGTTTGTTTTGTAGGGACGGGATTTTGCCATGTTGCCCAGGTTGGTCTCGAACTCCTGGGCTCAAGCTATCCACCCACCTTGGCCTCCCAAAGTTGTAGGATTACAGGTGTGAGCCACTGTGCCCAGCAGATATGATGTTTTTAAAAGTTTGAAAGTTAATATGCTCTCTGGTGTGCCGTAGGTCCCACTACTCCTATTGCCTTAAAACTCAAGCAGTACACATTTGTCTCCCATCAGTCTCCTGTGGGCTTCACTTATAAGAGAACCCTTTCTACTCTTTGCTGTTCACAAGTCACCTTTTAAACAGAGCTTGTTCCCAACGCTGTTTTGTTTCGCCTTCTGCCATGTCCTTCCGGCCATCACCTACCTATCTTATCTCTTCCATTATCCACATATGTCCTCTGTATTTTTTTGAGTTTTTAAACATTTATAAGCGTAAGTCCTTAGGTAGCTATGCCACTTACATAATGAACTAGAAAAGCTAACCAAAGAGAACAGGGTTGTACTCAGATATACCTTCTACAAGTTTGTATTACACATATTTACACATATTTAAAAATATATACATATTATTATTGTGCTATGTGGTTATTAGACAAACTCAATAAGCAGTTCTTATAAAGTATACTCAATGTAACTTTTATAAACTTATCATATTTTATAGTTACTCTGTTTTTATTAGCTGCTATAAACTACGTGGGCATCTTTCATGAGTCATTTTATTGTAATGTTTTTGTATCTGTTGAATGAGGAGTTAGAAGGCATCATCTTTAAGGAGCTTTACAGGTACATGTCCAGGGCTTAATAATTTTATTATTTTTGCCTGCACAGATAAAACCTAAGCAGATGAAGGGGAAAGAATGAAAGTGCAGGGTGGAAGCTGCTTGAATGCTAACTGGGTCAAAGTTCTCCCAGAAAACCCCCATAAAAGAAACCTAAGAACCTACATCACCAGGAGACCACTGGGACTAGTTCCTCTGGAATCCCTGAGGCCAGATAATCAGGTGAAGCTTTACTTTCTGTCCCTTTCTGGTCATGATCTTCTCCACAGTCTGCTTGGTGCCTCCTCCTCTGTGACTCTAAATTCTTAGGATCAGCCCCTCTTGCATATGCACATCCGCAGTGCCTGTGGGATACAGTGTGGTATGGGAAGGAAACCGTCTTCTGCCTTAATATTTTCCTGCATGCCCCAGGCCTTGACGGAATCCTGTCTCTCCATAGTGTTGCTTTTCCAGGAGATTGATTGATTGATTGATTGATTGAGACGGGGTCTCGCTTTGTCGCCCAGGCTGGAATGCAGTGGCGTGATCTCGACTCACCAACATCCACTTCCCAGGCTCAAGTGATTCTCCCGCTTACGTCTCCTGAGTAGCTGGGAATACAGATGCGTGCCACCATGCCTGGCAAATTTTTTTATTTTTTGTAGAGACGAGGTTTCGCCATGTTGACAAGGCTGGTCTCAAACTCCAGGAATCAAGTAATCTGCCTACCTCGGCCTCCCAAAGTGCTGAGATTACAGGCGTGAGCCAAAGTGCCCGGCCTGAGTTTTCTTCTGGAATTCCTGCTGGGTTTTTGTAGTCAGTCCTCTCCCTGTTTCCCATATTGGCTCTTGCAGACCTTCCTTTTCCCCATTTCTATTTGCCACCATGTCAGACGTGACTTTTGCCACAGGATCTCTATCCTACTACAGAGGAAACCAAAGCCATCAGTAGAAATTTCACTAACATGGAATCAGATTTATGGAAGAAAAGGGGAGGAAAGTTTTGCCTTAACACTTGGAAGGGTTTCGTTTCTTTTAGTAGC
This sequence comes from Papio anubis, assembly GCF_008728515.1. Classification (NCBI taxonomy): domain Eukaryota; kingdom Metazoa; phylum Chordata; class Mammalia; order Primates; family Cercopithecidae; genus Papio; species Papio anubis. The sequence goes on from NC_044981.1 coordinate 26,021,674, forward strand.
TGGGAGACAGAAACATAAGAAAGTAGCTTAATAAGCTTTCAGCTGTTCACCTGATGATGTGTGAGCTGTCAGTAGTTCAAACTAGTCATTATCTTTATGAATTATGTAATAACTTAAACAATGTCATAAACCTTCAAATCAGTTTAAGCCTAAATGTGTCATATTTAATAACAAGAGCAAGAAACATACGTTATGATGAAGAGCTCTTATATTTTCTTTGGATAAAAGTCAGTAAAATATAAAAGAAAAATGCATTTGCTTTGGGACTTTTAATATTTAGTCTACAAATCTAGCCACTATAGAAATCTGCTGATTAAATATGAGTTCTATTAAAATGGAAACATGCATTTTGGGGGAAAAAAGAGGGAGTGTTTTAGTTATTTTGTTTTTTACACTTGTTCATAACAAACAAAATTTTAAACAATCTTGAGGGGAACATTTTATTTCTACTTGTAACTGCATAAAGTTATGAGCTAATCTATATCATATATAGTTTGTAGCTTTATAAATTAGGAAATTCTAACAGAATAAATATGCTAATATGATGAAAATATCATAAATTACAATAGAATATATTTTAATAAAACAATTCAGAAGGAGCCAATACCCAATTTCAAAATCATATTTATTGTAAAATTAATTAGGGCAGCCAAAATATTCTAGAATTCCTTCTAATAAAACAAACGAGTGACTTTGTAAATACAGTCATACCAACAAACTTGAAGAATTATGCAGCATAAAAAGTGATTATCCCAGCACTTTGGGAGGCCGAGGTGGGCGGATCATGAGGTCAGGAGTTGGAGACCAGCCTGACCAACATGTTGAAACCCCATCTCTACTAAAAATACAAAAATAGCCGGGCATGGTGGTGCATGCCTGTAATCCCAGCTGCTCAGGAGGTAGAGGCAGGAGAACTGCTTGAATCCAGGAGGTGGAGGTTGCGGTGAGCCAGGATTGCACCAGTGCACTCCAGCCTGGGCGATAGAATGTGACTCTGTCTCAAAAAAATAAATAAATAAATAAATAAAAATAAAAGTTTTAAAAAAGTGATTATTATGAACACATAGTAATCTAGTAAAAATGGTTGCGTGAAAAAAGCAAAATGTAAAATTGAATATGTACTATAACAATATATGGAAAATATACTCAGATGTATAAAAATTAGAATGTAGAAAAGTAAATATAGCTCATCATAATTTTGTTCTGAAATTTAAAAAATATATATTTTTGAATGGATAACCTTCTTTTTATAAATGCTTACAATATAGAGCCCATGATGGTTGTTAAAAGCCCCCAGGTTCAGCCTTCTCTGTGTGGTCAGCCTGCTATCAACCCGAGGCCTCCCTCTGCTGGGCAAACTTGGGAACACATTGAGACATCCTTACATGTAATTCCTTCTCTTCATGTTCCTGGTGAGCGTTCTTCCCGCTGGGTTTCCATACTCTTGCCCTCTTGAAGTCTTGCACCCTGACATTGCAGCGTCATCCCTCTTCCACTGAAGTCTACAACTATCAGCTTATTGTCTCTAGCAAGTCTCACTTTAGCTACAAATATCATTCTGAGTTTACCTTTCAGAAACTTTCTCCCTGAGCATTCTGGATAGACTCTAGGTGCACTAGGTGCAGTTAGAAAAAGCTCTGATTAGTTGGTGGAGCTATAGGAGGAGAGACAGTGGTGGGCTGGAGAAGGGGTCTACACGGAGAGAAACTGACTGGAAACTCAGAGAGATGATGGGGATTAAAATAATCCTATTGAATCTGCACAAAAGTGTTTTATTATAATTGATCCTGAACTATGTAAAGGTAAGCTCCAGTGAGCAGTTACAGTCTGTCCCTAAGATAGACTCTTTTCGCTTTTATTTTTATTTTATTTTATTGTATTTTTTTTCTAAAGACAGGGTCTTGCTATGTTGCCCAGGGTGGTCTCAAGTGGTCCTCCTGGCATCAAATGATCCTCCTACCTCAGTCTCCCAAAGCGATAGGATTACAGGCGTGAGCTACCACACCCAAATGATTCTTTGTGTTCAAATATAGAGTCCAGCAGCAATTTTAAAGAAGTACTAAACTCTACAGCTTGGAAGATGGAATGGCGCTCACAATTCTTCCAGGCAAGCTCTGCATTCAGTGATATGGACCACAAGGCAAGCCCATACGGGGTTAAATTACTGACAAACAATAATTTCTAAATATGAACATTTCAGGAGGAACTAAGATGGCTCCTTCCTGGAGAATAAGTTGGCCGGCTTCTCTAGTTATCAGACTGTGTCAGACGGGGAGGAAAGAACCCCTCTGTCCCAGTGAGACAGGACCCTCCAGCCCCCAAGCTCTAAGGCTTTCTGATGAGCAAATAGGATTTCCATCTTTCTAGCTTCAGGACTCGTAACTACTCAGTTTATTCCCTTCAATCTGGATATTCAAGACAAGAACAGTTTATGGTGTTGTGAAGGCCCAGATTTAAATCACATATGCAAAGATATTGACATTCAGTGGAGGGTCACTTAGATTATATCCAGATGACTTCCCTAAATTTATAGCTCAAATGGTAGTTGTGGATTTTTTGCTCTTAGTTACTTGCATAGTCACTTGCCAGAGGTAATAAAGTTTTAGTGTGGTTGTGGAAAAGAATGGCCATACATTTAGGAAGAAAATTTTAATGATGATTGAAAACTGAATTAGCTTTAACATGGGAATATGCTCAGGGGACATAGGACCACAGATCTCTGTTCCTTCCTATTGCCAATTCTTTCCTTTCCCTGGTAGCATGCTTCCATTACCCATTACTTCAAAAATGTTTCTATGTCTCCAACTCCCTTGCACCATGGTCTTTACAGACACAGCCACAGCTCAATTATGGGTAAACCTTTTTCTGTGGCTACAGGAAGAGTTAAGCATGGCTGAAGCATGGTTGAGCATGACTGAAGAAAAACACCTAACCTTGAATTTTTTGATCAATATAAATTTATATCCACAGATTTTACCTGACTGATCATCGCCCACCAGTCCTACAAAGTTTGCCAGATTGGTTCTGTCTCCACTTTACATACTGAGCAAATACTTATTAAGCACACACTTTGTGTTAGGCTTAAGTGTAGGTATTGAGGAGGCACTGGTGAATGAGTAGAGGCTCTGTCCTCATGGGACCTGCATGCTATTTGGCAGCTCTTTCAGACATTCTCCTCTCTCAAAGCTTTGAGCCCCTCTAAACCGCTATAAGCACCTATTTTCAGCTGCTCCCTCACTCCCCACTTCATGGGGGAAATAAAAGCCATCGTGGTAAAATGCCAACTGCCTGACAGAGCTATATTTATCATCTTTTAATTTTAATTTTTAATGACACACTTGTACATATTTATGGGGTACTATGTGATATTTTGATACACGTATAGATTATGTAATGATCAGGAATTAGATCAGTTTTGTCTTTTTTTTTTAGTAAAAGATAATCTTTTCTACTCTTTCAGTCCTGAAAAATGGAGGAGTGCCATATTAGGATTCCAACAGAAAAAGCTAAACCAAAAGAATATATGAAGGGCATATAATTAAGGGTTATCTACAAAGTTGTGACAGGGCTAATGGGAAGAACAAGGGGTATGAGGCAGCCCAAGATCAGCAACAGTGGTGATCCAATGTCACCCTGTGCTGATTATGAAGATTTAGTCCTTTCTATCTTTTCCAATCCCGCTTTGCTAGCCGCCTCCCCAAACTACCAATAGGAAGCACTGGAGAAAGGCTAGAGGACTAGAAGAATGTGAAAAGATTTCCCACTTTGTTTGTTGACATCCTCACAGAATGGGTTCTTCGACCTGGCAGTGGCAGTTGAATCCAGTAACAGCAGTTGGCTTCAGTTTGGAGATCTTCCATGCTCCTAAAATCAGCTTCATCATGCCTCTGTCTACAGACACATCAACATCAGTGGTCCAGCATCCACTCCTCAGAGGTCCTAGTTCTGGGGATGTCTTCAAAGAATCTTTTCCTTGTTCTCCTAACCCTGGAGGTGGTAGTTGCTTTCTGTCATTACTGTCTCTGATACTTTAGTTCCACTTTTCCATTTTCAGTCCTCTTATAATCAATTAACGACCATTCCCATAAAATTCTTTGTTCAATTTCAGTGCAATTTCTAGCTCCCAGTTACACCCTGACAGACACACCTTTAAATCTGAAGAGGCAACGGGAGGGAACCTGTAACCAGAGCCAGGCCAGAGCTGGGACTGTGGAGGAAGAGCTCGGTGGGCACCGAGCAGGGGGGTGATGCAGGGAATAAGTACACTGACCTCTCTCTCCTTTGCCATCTACATTCCTGCTGGGCTGATCACTGGCCAAATCCAGCTGGTGCCAGAGGGCAGGGCTGCCCAGCTAATGCCATCTATAGAAGCTGGGCTTCTGGGGCACAGAGCAAGTCAGAGACAGGCAGAACAGGGATCTGGGTTTGAACCAAACACTGAATAAACCACATCAAGGATTCTTCTATCAAGACAAATTTATATACTTGCAGCTTGATCCCATTGTTTCCCTTCTCAGATAACTGTGCACTTGTTTTTGTCTGCCCTCTTTCCTGTGACTACACCCTTCCCCTCTATTAACGTCTTATTCTATTTACACATAGCTCAGTCTTTTCCAATGGAAGAAAAAAAAAAAAAAAAAAAGCTTTCCCTCTCCCAAATCTCCATCCAGCTGCTGACTTCTGTCTTCCAAAGCCACACTGTGGGAGAGTCAGTTACACCTCCTGCCTCTGTTCTGACAGGTGCAACACACTATAGTGAGGCTTCTGCCCCTGGTATTCCTCTGGCTCCATTATTTACAAGGTCACTAATGACTTCCTATTTCTAAATCCAGAGTGCCTTTTTAGTTATCTTCCTTGCCTTTTTGGCATCTCTAGATATCAATACTTGTCTCATTCTCATTTTTGTCTCTCCTTACAGCTCTTTCATTCATAATTCATTGTTATTCAATTGGAGTCTTGATGGTGTTAGGGAGAGGAAGCATTCTGTACTCAAAATGTTAAGCCTCAGTTTATTAGCACACCTGTATCTTGGGGCTGGGACCTTCACAAGTGTTTATAATGGTACAACTCCTCCTCCTCTTCCTCCTCCTCCTCCTCCTCAGACCTTTGCTCCTTTCCTGGCCGCACCATTTCCAATTTATTTTCATGAAGCTCTGACCCCTGTTGACTATTTTTCCTCCCTTAACTGAGACAGAAAGCCTAGAGGAGGCTGCAGTGGGAAGAATTAACTTCTCCCAACTGGGATAAGACTCTGGCAAAAGGTTTTCCCCTTGAGAGTAGGCCTTTGTTTTGAAGAAGGTTCTGGGTGTATTTCATAATGATTCTTCTCTCCCTGCCAAAGCCACAAGAGGATCCTTCTCAGATCTTCACTGCAAGTACCTAGTGGGCTTTCTGATGCCCACAAAAGTGTGGGAGCTCCTCACTCTCATGGGAGTCCACAGTTGGCCTCCAGCTTTTTGTCAGACTTACCATTTAAATGTTCTCAAACATGAACTTCCAGGACATCACACACTCATGATTTTCTACTATCCTGCATTTGCAGTCTTTTTAGCAGATCTCTCTCCCTCTCCCTGCACCATGGGTATTGGTCATCTCAGGATCTGTCCCAGGCTTTCTACTCTTCATGCCGTTTGAGACAACAGATGATCTGATCTGCCCTTTCAGGAAGAAATGTTCCATCTACCTACTTGGTCCAGTTAAAAACCCTAGTGTCATCCTTGACCCTTCTCATCCTTACATCTAAGCTGTTGATTCTACCTCCCAATTTTCTCTCAAACACATCTATATTTCTTCAATTTCACTGCTACTTTCTTGCTCTAATTGTACATTATCTTTTTTACAATTACTGTGACATTTTCTTGCCTCCAGTTATGCCTCACTCAGTCCATTCACTCCACAGCTAAATTTTCGATGTACACTTCTGAACTATTACTGTAGCAAAACTAATATGTAATAACTGTAATGCAGAAATATAAAACATGCAATATAAAAGAAATACATGTATAAATGATCCCAACACTGAGGAAAGAATATTGATCAATAATTAAATAATTGGCAGATAGTGAATGACAACATATAGCAAAGTGTTCAGTAGGTTTTAAAAGCTGTGGGTTCAATAAATGCTCATGAAGCTTGTTCAGGGGCTTGAAAAATATGTAAATTGAACTTTTAAAGAAAAGGAATTTGAGATAAGAAAAAACATATATAACATGAAACAATATTTGTGGTGGTTTCAGGGAGGTCATGTTCTCACATTCAGGTGCCAAGGCCACTGTACATCCAGACACTGAGGCCATGGGCTTGGTCTGCAACCTTCATGACGGCCTTGTAGATTTGAAACTGAACTCCAAGGAGCAGTTGTGCTGTGAGTTCCAGGGTTTGGGGACAGAGGAAACACCATTCCTTGGAAGTCTAACTTCCTTGAGAGGTGTCCCTTAGACATCTAGTGTCCTGTGTTAAGGAGGTCCTTATGCTCTGGGGAAGGAGCCCCTTCTTGATTGATGGGGTAATATTTTTTAAACAAGGAACTGTACCCGTATCTGGGCATGAAGCCAGAGAAATCCCTGAGGGCAGGGCCAGGGCTCTCAAAGATTTTCAGGGAGATTCCCAGCCTTTTTAAGTCTTGTCTATTCTTTTTTTTTTTCTCTAACTGGCCACTTTGTATATATGGAGGTTATTGATTTTTTTGCTTTTATGTCCTGATACTAAACTATTCATTTTTCAGTTATTTGAATTATCTACGTCGATTATTTGAATTTTTTGTTTGTTTGTTTGTTTTTGAGACGAAGTCTTGCTCTGTTGCCCAGGGTGGGGTGCAGTAACAGGAACTTGGCTCACTGCAACCTCTGCCTCCTGGGTTCAAGCGATTCTCCTGCCTCAGCCTCCTGATTAGCTGGAATTACAGGCGCCCGCCACCACACCCAGCTAAGTTTTGTATTTTTACTAGAGACGAGGTTTCGCCATGTTGGCCAGGCTGGTCTCAAACTCCTGACCTCAGGTTATCCACCCACCTCGGCCTCCCAAAGTGCTGGTATTACAGACGTGAGCTACCGCACTTGGCCTTTGAATTTTCTACATATATGACTTCTACGAAGAAAACTATAATGTATTACTCAGAGAAATTAAACAGGAAAACTAATGGAGGAGTATATTTACAGTTGAAGTGGTCAATATTTTAAAGGTATTAATTGTCCCCAAACTGAGCTACAAATCCATTGTAATCCTAATCAGATTCCCAATAAGCTTTATGATAGAAATTGACAAACAGGGTTCAAATTTAATATACAAATCCAAGGACCCAAGAATAATCAGTGCATTCTTTAAAAATAACAAGACAGAGCCGCTGCTCTATTAAATATCAAAACTGATAAAATGACAATAATCAGGATTGTGTTGTCCAAAAATAGACAAACAAATGAATGGAACAGGCTTAAACAAATATGGACATTGATTTACATCTAAAGTGGCACCATACAACCGTGGTGAAAGGACTCTTGTAAATAAATGGCATGAGACAATTGTATATCCTTTTAAACAGAAAAAGAACAAAAAGGAAAAAACCAAAGAAACTTGACCCCCTACTTCACACTATACACAAAAAACAATTCCAGGGGAACTAAACATGAAAAGCAAAATAAAGCTTATAACAGTATATGGTAAAAAATTAATCTTACCCAAAAAGAGGTCTAGCCTTTGCCCTCAGCTACTGGGAGATGAATTTTAGACCCTTGAAATGTCCTCCCTGATGAGCGTGTCTTTGTTTACCTGGAGGTTTTGACTACCACACAGTCAACAATGTGATTTATAATAGGAACTTTCAGCCACACAGTATCAGCTCTACCTGTGGAGGTAGACTAAAAGATCAGCCATGTGAGCAGTCAACCATGGCAGGCCACTAAAACTGCACACTGAGGCTCAGGTGGGTGAGCTTCCTTGACTGGCAGATACAGTTATCCTGTATCTAGTCTCTACATGGTTTTAGTTCCTTGTGGTCTACTGCAGTCCAAAAATAATAAATGGTAAATTTCAGAAATAAACATTCACCTAACTTTTATACAGTATATTATTAACAAATTTTATTGTTATTAATCTCTTACTGTGCCTAATTTATAAATTAAGCTTTATCATAGCTATGTATGTGTAGGAAAAAAACAGTTATATAGAGTTCAGTACTATCTATGGTTTCAGGTATCCACTGGGGATCCCGGAACATATCTTTTGTGCATAAGTGGGGACTGCTCTGTCCTTCATGTGTATTGTCACACATTAATGCTGGGAAAGTAATACTGTTCATGATATTACTGGGAGAAGACAACTGGAAGCTCATATTTGGAACTTGCCTGGATTGTGCCTATATTAGTTTCCTAGGGCTGCTGTAACAAAGAGCCAGAAGCTAGGGTGGCTTAAAACAACAAATACATTCTCTTGCAGTTCTGGAAGCTAGAAATCTGACATGAAGGTATCATTAGATCTCTGCTTCCTCTGAAGTCTGTAGGAAAATCCTTCCTTGACTCTTCCTAGCTTCTCGTACTTGCTGGCAACCTTTGACATTCCTTGGCCTGCAGCTGCATAACTGCAGTCTCTGCCTGTGTGTGTCTGTCTGTCTTCACATGACCACCTTAGAAGAATACTAGTTCTATTTAAATATATATATATATACACACACACACACACACACACACTACTTCTTATAAGTCACCAGCCCATCATACTATAATATAACCTCATCTTAACTAATTATATCTGCAACAATCCTATTTCCAAATAAGGCCACAATTCTGAGGTACTGGGAGTTGGGACTTTAAACATATCTTCTGGGGACAAGGGAAATCTGCATACAATTCGATCCATAATACTGCCCTGGGTGTTTCTTTCCTCAGCTGATTTTAATTTGTATTCCTTGTTTCCCCTTTTCAACTATTACAAACAATGAATTTTGCTGTGTATGTGTCTTGGTATATATGTGCACACGTATCTGCTGTTTGGCTGTTTGTATACCTAAGAGTGAAATTGTTGGGTCAAATGCTAAAATCTTTTTAAAGGTAGTTGTATAATTTTACATGCATTGGAATGACATATAATAAGCTATATATCCTATAATAAATTGTAAGCATGAGGCTAACAGCTTCAGCAAGTTCTGTGAGTCCTTTTAGCAAATTACTAACCTAAGGTTGATTGGGAACCACAGACCTCCCAACTTACAATTGGTATTAGAAGTGAGAGTAGTCTTGAGAACTAATTTCACAAGAAGGTATTATAAAATAAGATCTTCATGACCTTGAAATAGAAAATGATTTTTTAAACAAGATACAAAAAAGCTTGGGCATAAAAGGGCACTGTGATTAATTCGAGTACATTAAATTAATGACTCTGATGCATCATGAGATATCATTGGTTGGATGCAGTGGTGGCTCCTAGCACTTTGGGAGGCCAAGGTCGATGGATTGCTTGAGCCCAGGAGTTTGAGATCAGGTTGGGCAACAGCATCATCTCTACAAAAAAAATACAAAGATTATTAGCTGGGCATGGTGGCCCGCACATATAGTCCCACCTACTAGGGAGGATGAAGTGGGAGGATTGCTTGATTCTGGGAAGTGGAGGCTGCAGTGAGCTGTGATTGTGCCACTGCACGCCAGCCTCAGTGACAGAGTGAAGACAAGTTACAGAGGAAACACCTGCAACACATAAAATGGACAAAGGGCTCATGAGCAAAATTTAAAAACTTAAAACAGGAAAGACAGGCCAGGTTCAGTGGCTCACACCAGTAATTTCAGCATTTTGGGAGGCCAAGGCGGGTGGATCACCTGAGGTCAGGAGTTAGAGACCAGCCTGGCCAACATGGTGAAACCCTGTCTCTACCAAAAATACAAAAATTAGCAGGGCATGGTGGTATATACCTGTAGTCCCAGCTACTTGGGAGGAGGAGAATTTCTTGAACCCATGAGGTGGAGGTTGCAGTGAGCTGAGACAGTGCCACTGCACTCCAGCCTGGGTGACACAGCAAGACTCCATCTCAAAAAAAAAAAAAAAAGACAAAAAGACGGCTATCTTAAACCAGCAAGAAAAAACACAATCTGTTTGGACTAAATTGTGTTCCCCCAAAATTGATGTTGAAACTCTAATACCCAATGTGACTATATTTGGAGATAGGGATTTGGGGACTTTATGGAGATAATTAAGGTTAAATGAGGTCATAAGAGTGGACCAGTGGTCTGATAGATCTGGTGTCCTTATAAGAAAAGGAAGAGACATGAGATCATTTTATGGGCATATGAAGAGGCCACATGAGGACACAAAAGGTGACTGCTGTGGTTTGAATATGAGATGACATCTCACATCTGCCATGAGATGACATAGTAACAAGGCCCTTGCCAGAGGTGGGCCCCTTGACCACGGGCTTTATAGCCACCAGAATTGTAAGAAATAAATCTGTATTCTTTATAAATTACTTGGTCTCCGGTATTCTGTTCAGCACCAAACAATCTAAGACAGCAACTATCTTCAGGTCAATAAAAGAGCCCTCACTAGAAACTGAATCTCTTGGCGCCTCGATTTAGGATTTCTGGCCTGGCCTCTAGAACTGTGAGATAATAAATTCCTTTTGTTTAAGCTACCTAGTCTGGTATTTTTGTTATGGCAGCCCAAGTAGACAGATACACAATCCAAATAAGAAAAATGGGCAAAAGATGTAAAATAAAACCATAATGAGATACTACTGCACATCTATCTGCCACAATGGATAACATCTTCAAAAGACTAACAATTTTAATTGGAAAAAAAATATTGGAAAGTATATGGAAGAATAAGAATTCCCAGCTAGATTCCATCAACATTAGGTTTGTGAGGTTCATCCATGTCTATAACTGTGGTTTTAATTTTCATTTCATCGCATGTAAACCTAAATCACCACTTTCAAAAAGAGTTTAGCATTTGACCCAACAATTCCTCTCCTAGCTATACAAAGTATGTATTCATATATATACTAAGACACATACACAGGAATATTCACAGTATTGTTTATGTTAGCTGAAAAAAAGGAAGCAAATATGCATCAACAGTAGACACCTAAATTGTTGCACACTCATAAAATGGAATATTATATAACAATAAAAATGAATTGAAGTTATACACAGCAACACAGATGAATCTGTTCAAACCTAATGTTCTGGAGTGAAAGATGTCAGGTACATAGGATTACATATGTTTTATTTCCATTTTATATGTTTCAAAAACAGGCATACTAAATTACAGCATTAGAAATCAAAATAGGGGTTATGTTTAGGGCAGATGGAGTGATATGTGACTGGAAGCAAGCATCAGCGGCTCTGGGAGGATTGGCTGATTTTCTGTTTCTTTTTACTTGTGTGGCAATTATTATGGTGTTCACTTTGTGTTCATTTATTGAGCTTTGCATTTTTGTTTTGCTATGATTTTCTGTTTATATGTTATGCTTCTCAGTTTAAAGAATGTTGAAATCTTCTAATAAGAAAAATTTTTTTCCATGAGAAGGATTTTAAGCACCCGGAATCAATTTTAAAATCTCCAATTTGCTATATGTAGGTTTATGGACTGCTTAACTGCTACTCACTTTTCCTTCATTTATCAATATTGAAATATGAAATTAAAATAATGACTGTGGCAAAATTAGGGACTATGTGGCATATTAACAACTTTATAAATAAAAGAATAAATCAACTCACCTGGGAGTTGTTACTGTCATTGACCTAATGCTATTTCCCATGGTACTCCTTCTCCCCATTGAGAGACATGAGATACTGCAGATTTATGGGTCACTTTCAACATGTCTCCTTCAGGCCTCATTTTAGAGAAGCATACCATCATGAGGTTCTATACAGGCAGGATCTAGGCTTGTCTCCTTGAACCTTGCATTCCCTCTCAAGAGCCAACCAATAAGTGAATGATCCTATAAAAAACACAGAAACATAGAGAATAGTAGCAGAAAGTGGACGCTTACCAAACCCATTTTCTCTTTCTCTAAGCATGGAATAAGAATAACTTATCCTCCTCCCTTGGAGTTAGGAGTTCTTATGTAGTAAGGGAAGCAGAGTGACCTTCAGGAGAGTTTGGAAGAGGGAGTGATAAATCAGTTTAAAGATAGCACCCAGTGATTCTTAGATAACAACTTATTCCACTTTCCTTCTCACTCTTTTGCATTGACCATGGCTTAGAATATATTTGAGGAAAAGCATCATGTCCATAAGGTATTATTGCCCTTTAAAGCTGATGGGGGGTACTATGGATGGTACTCAGAGTAGGACAGAGGTGGTCTCTACAGAATTTTCTCTGATAAAAAAAAAACTAAATGACTTCCGAGGCTTCTGTAGCTCTAAGCATTCCACAATTCTTTGGAAAGCTGGAATCTAAAATTGCCTTAAAATTAAAAGATAAGAACAGTAAGGGTGTGCAGTCTTTACCATATTTATATAGAATCATCAGTCTTCAGTGTGATATTGGTGCTTGAACCGACAGAAAGACTGATGAAACAGAAGACAAAGTTCAGGTCTGGCGCCATGGCTCACACCTGTAATCCCAGCACTTTGGGAGGCCGAGGTGGCCAGATCACTTGAGGTCAGGAGTTTGAGACCAGTCTGGACAACATGGTGAAACCCCATCTCTACTAAAAATAAAAAATTAGCCGGGCATGGTGGCAGGCACCTGTAATCCCAGCTTCTCGGGAGACCGGAGGCATGAGAATCGCTTGAACTCAGGAAGCGAAGGTTGCAGCTGAGGTCATGCCACTGTACTCCATCATGGGCGACAGAGCGAGACTCTGTATAAATAAATAAATAAATAAAATAATAAAATACAACCTAACAATCTCAGCCCTGGAATTCTATTCAATTGCACCATGTTCAGCAGTGGTAACTGGAAACATCAATGCTTATCAATAAGAAATGGATGAATAACTTATGCTACTCCATGTGAAGGATTTCTTTTTTCATGACAGGGTTTTAGACATGTTTGGTTAAGAGAAAAGCAACATGCAGAAGTGTATATAACATCATTGTACAAAATTTTTATTATTTTTGTTTTGAGACTGGGTCTCATTCTGTCACCCAGGCTTGAGTGCAGTGGCAGCACGATCTCTGCTCACTGCAGCCTCTACCTCCCAGGTTCCAGTCATCCTCCCACCCCAGCCTCCCAAGTAGCTGGGACTACAGGTGTGTACCACCGGTCCTGGCTAATTTTTTGTATTTTTTGTCAAGACGGGATTTCACCATGTTGCCCAGGCTGGTCTTGAACTCCTGAGCTCAAGCAATCTGCCTACTCGGCTTCCCAAAGTGCTGGGATTACAGGCGTGAGCCACTGCGCCCAACCTTTTTTTGTTTTTTAAATTAATAACCCTAATCAAAAGACAAAACAATTATGCATATAGAGCCAGGCACAGTGACTGTAGTCCCAACACTTTGGGAGGCCGATGATCGCTTGAGGCCATTTCTAGACCAGCCTGGACAATATGGTGAGACTATCTCTACAAAAAATAAAAATAAAAAATTAGCCCAGCGTGGTGGTGTGTCCATGCAATCCCAGTTACTCTGGATGCTGAGGCTGCAGGATAGCTTGAATCCAGGAGTTGGAGGTTACAGTGGGCTGTGATTATGCCACTGCAGTCCAGCCTGGGCAACAGACTGAGACCCAGTCTCAAAAGATAACGTTTATTTAAAAAACAAACAAACAAACAAAAAACTATGCATGTATATAGATAGGTGTATGTAAAATACTTAGTTCAAAGAAAAACATGTATATTTCTCACAGAAATAGGTGAGAATTTTTTTTTTTTTTTTTTTTTTTAAAGAAAAACAGGTAGCTACATATTAGTTTGAGGAAGGGGGAACAGGGATGTGATGTGCCTGTATCCCTGACTTTAGACGATGGAAGGAGCTAAGCAAAACAATTGAAAAAAGACCGACCGTTTGAAAAATACAACTAATTATTAACTCATATGCACACACGCAAAAATAAACTTTTAGAATTGAGCTGCACTAAGTGAGTAAACTTGGCTCATCATATACTCTTTTTGTCAGATGTAAACAAAAAAGTTCAGTTATTAAAATTGAACCCCAGAATTAAAATTGCAAAAGCTTAAAGGGGCAGTTCTCAGAAAAGGATCTTCAGTATTGAATGTGTGGGCTCCACCAGGGTTGAAAATCCTGCACGATTGATGAAACACGATCCAGTTAAGCATAGTAATTTTCAAATATTATCCAATCAGGTCGCTACTGTTTCTAAAAACAGAGAAACCGAGCAAGGGCTTTAGAGTTGCAGCTCTAAAACTCCATTGCAACTAAGCTCCTTTGTCCTGATGAGGGCCTAAACCAAGTCGACAGCCTGTAAGTGCACCCATGGTAAAGCGCTGCGCAAAGCAAGAGCATTTTGCGTTTCAAAGCTTTGTCATGATGGCGCTGCAGAAAGCGAGCGAGCTAGGCCTACCTGGTGGGGCTTTCAGAGGACGCCAACGTGGGCACCAGTCACGCCAGAAGGGTCACCGTCATTCCCAAGGACAGACACCTCTCTAGCCACTCCTGCGGAGAGGGCGTGATTAAGCCATGAATTTTGCCTACTATCCCAGAAGCATTTCTTAGGACCACCCAATTTCGGAAAAGGCTACTTTAGCAATATTGACCCAAGAACGCAATGTCCGCACTTTCACCTTGCATAATAAAAAAGCCTCAAGCCTGGGACTAGGCTTCAACCTTGGTTCGTTACAGTTATGACTAATTAGCTTGGGGTCGTGAGATGCGGGACTTCGGGCTACTTTAAAAAAAAAAAAAGCAAAAAACAGGTGATCTAAAATTCGACTTTAACTCGGTGCATTTGAATTCACCTTGCTATCGTTGATAGCCTCATCTGGCAAGAATTTACTACTCAACCTATGTTAAAGTTCCTATTGACTCTCCAAGTGATTCTAATATAAATGAGGGCGTATTGCATTTGCTTGGGGAATTTCATCTGTGTACTACAGCTCTTTTCCCGAAGTGTGTAGGTGGCTCTTAAAAGAGCCGTTGGGTTAGTAGAAGTTTCCAACAGAATTTACTTTTTCTTGGGTGCCGCTTTCTTGGGTTTGGCAGTCTTTGGCTTCGTCACCTTAGCCTTGGCCGCCTTAGGTTTTATGGCCTTAGTTTTAGCAGGGCTTTTAGCTACTTTCTTGGGTTTTACAGCTTTGGGTTTTTTGGGACTCTTAGAGGATTTCCTTGTTGCCGCAGACTTTTTAGCATTTTTTGGAGTCTTGACGTTCTTTTTGCTAACCCCCGTGGCCTTTTTGGGCTTTTTAGACGCACCCGTTGCCTTGGTTTTTGCAGCCACCCTTGAAGCGCCAGGCTTGGTTTCCACGGAGGATGCCTTCTTGTTGAGTTTGAAGGAACCCGAGGCGCCGGTGCCCTTCGTCTGCACCAACGTTCCCTTGCTTACCAGGCTCTTAATACCCAGCTTAATGCGGCTGTTGTTCTTCTCCACATCGTAGCCTGCGGCCGCCAGCGCCTTTTTAAGGGCAGCCAACGACACACCACCACGCTCCTTGGAGGAGGAAGCAGCCTGCACGATCAGCTCTGACACGGAAGGGCCAGCAGGCTTTTTCTTAGTGGCCACCGCAACCTTAGCAGGTTTCTTTGCCTTCCTGCTAGCTGAAGGTTTCTCAGGAGCAGCAGAAGCGGCGGGAGCGGGAGGCGCCGTTTCGGACATGGCGACTAATACAGCACACCAAGTAAACTGGTATAAACCTGACCAAGCAGGATGCGAAAAAGAGGCCCCGACTCAGCCTATTTATAGGGTGGGACTGCGCAGTGATTGGTGCCCGTCAGTGCCCGCCCCTCGCACCCTAGCGCCCCCTGCGCTCTGCAGAGAGTTTCCCCCAGTCTCAGAGAGCACCTGGGGGCCTCTAGGGCCTATGGTCCCGCTCCCCTCAACGCAAGCAAACACACCGAAAAAGCCGCTCCGATTGCCTCATTGTGAAGGAAATTGTAGGCCGACTGCCGCCCAGTAACATCAGAGGGTGCCGCTTGTCTCTCAAAAAGCAGCTCTTTTTTAGGGAGTAGGTTGATGGGGAGCGGTTTGCAAATGCAGCCCCACAAGCATCCAAGGAGTTTTATTAGAAATTTTTAGAGGTCCGTTGCCAGAGATGTTAGTTTTTAATTTGCAAGAAATGTAAAATACAGTGTTTGAATAGTTGGGGAGGAAGAGGAAAGTGCGGGTTTTAGGCCTTGTTAGGGCTAGTAGTCATCAACTCGATTACATTTTCTGGCAATGTTTTAGAGCGATGTGTCTCGCGAATACCTTTCACGTCAAAGAAGAATGAATCGTAGACAACACCAGAATTCACTAACGCTGCAATTAATACTCAAACTGCAAGTGTGGAAACGTTTCTGCACTTGCAACTTACTTCCACAGTCCAATGTGGGATGCACTTCAGGAATTTCCAATGCCCTTTTCATCCATACAACATGCCCCAAATGGGTGTTAAGGTTTACAACCTGTGTTCCATGTCAGCACATGCAATGAGCGCACCATGACATGGTCAACTCATTGTTTTATTCAACAAAGATTTATGGGCCTCACAAACCTGCGAAAGGCGTTAAATGCTGGGTCCAAGAAACTGGTTCCCCGACAGGCATTCTGCTGGGGAGTTAAGTCTCCTTAGTGTGAAAACAAACGGTAAGTGTAAGCACACCCTGGGGATAAGATTTTATGGTAACCTCTCTTTAGCTTGTTTGTGGCTGTTAAGAGCATTTCAAATTATCAATAAGCTAAAACGATCTCACATTGCCAATCAGAGACTCAGCTAACGGGAGAACAAAAAAACTATTAAATAGACATCCACTTCTACAATCCTATTCTGGATAACCCCCTAACACAGCGGAGAGTGAGGGAATGCGGTCTATTTCCGTTCGTGCTGTTGTAGTTTTTAAATAAGTCCGAACTGTGCTAAGTAACCTGAGCTTTTTCCCTTTTTCTTCAAACAATGTGTCAACCAAATAATGTAGTAGTCCCAGATAACTATTGTACCCATCTTCTTTACCAGTGTTTCCTACGTCTATTTTATTGAGAAGTCACGCATTCAAATATTTCACGTAATTTCTTAAAATTTGGAAAATAACATTTGGAAACTATACATCTTGGTTTGACGGCTAGTCAGTTATGAAACACAGGTATACAAAATTGGAAGGTTTTTGTAAGTAAACCCTTTATGAAAGATATAAACCTTTCTTAATGTGATAAGCGAGGTATCTGAAAAAAACGCAACTTTTAAAAAGGAAATACTCCGAATTATCTGATTCAGGAGCTTCCACTTTAAATAATGGGTTCTGCCTCCCTTGTTTCCATTGGGTTAAACTGGCTTCAAATAAAATGGGAACGCTCCATGCAAATAAAGGATGATAGATCTGCTTTCTAAATGGCTGTTCAAGAAAATAGCGTAAACCAATCAAAAGATAGAAAGTGGCCTGTCTCCTGTGAATTTAAAAAGGTCACAATCCACTTTTTAGTGTTTTGAGACTTTTAAAATGATTACATTAGCGCATGGCAGTGCTAAATTATGTTCCTTGCGGACTACCATCCAGTTTCTCTTGGGCCAAGTCCACCTCCTGCTCCGCAAGAGCAACAATTCCCAGCTGGTGGTACCTGGCGGCAGTGCTGGAGAAACGCCATTTATTGACTGGCAGAGTACACTTAGGCTTAGAAAACAAAAGCTGCAGAACACTGCAAGTTTAGGATTCAAAGAGCATAATCAAAAGAAAGACGTCTCATAGAAAATGTTTCTATGAGGAATAGTGTAATTCTACTATGTTTGAGATGCTTTGTAGATTTCAATAGCGCCACTAAGTCAATTAAAGCATTACAAAGGAATGCAATTCTTGTGAAAGGTTTCAGAAATTCCCGTAAAGGGTACATTTCCGGAGAGGAGAATTCCCTCTTTTTTTTTCTCCTAAAGAGCTGAAGGCTATACAGAATTGGAGAATTATAATACCTTTGGAATCAATGCCTTGTTTTATGGAAAATAAACACAGCCTTCAGGTTATGAAAACCAGATGTATAAGAGGACGACAGATTAAAAAATTAAAGTGCAAGCCGGCGCGGTGGCGCTCCCCTGTAATCCCAGCTACTCCGGACGCTGAGGCGGGAAGATCCTTTGAGCCCAAGTTAAAGCCAGCTTGGGGAACAAAGCAAAAGTGAAATAAAATAATAATAATAGTAATAATAATACCACTTTAAAAATAATCTGTAGAGTTGGAATAGAATATAGCAGCCAGTGAAACTGCACGATTGTTGAGGCTTAAAGATAGACCAATCAGAGCTTGTAACGTCATATTTAGCGTCTTCTATCATCCAATCACTGCACTTTACTGACTATAAATAGCAGAGAAGCTCGCGGATGTATTTGCGCTAGTGTTGGGTGTTACATTGTGCTGTTTTCCTATCATGGCTCGTACTAAGCAAACTGCTCGGAAGTCTACTGGTGGCAAGGCGCCACGCAAACAGTTGGCCACTAAGGCAGCCCGCAAGAGTGCTCCGGCCACCGGCGGTGTGAAAAAACCCCACCGTTACCGGCCCGGTACTGTGGCTCTGCGCGAGATCCGCCGTTATCAGAAGTCCACCGAACTGCTGATTCGTAAACTACCTTTCCAGCGCCTAGTGCGCGAGATTGCGCAGGACTTTAAAACAGACCTGCGCTTCCAGAGCTCTGCTGTGATGGCTCTGCAGGAGGCGTGCGAGGCCTACTTAGTTGGGCTGTTTGAGGACACTAACCTGTGCGCCATCCACGCCAAGCGTGTCACTATCATGCCCAAGGACATCCAGCTCGCTCGCCGCATCCGCGGAGAGCGGGCATGATTACTCCGGCAGCTCTGACGGTCCAATCAAAGGCTCTTTTCAGAGCCACCACCTTTTCAAGTAAGGTAGCTGTAAGAAGTCAATCTATAGACGAAAGGGAATGCATTGGGAGCACTTTTCGTTTTGATGTTTGCCACTGAAGGCTTCAAAACCATTCGATTTTGGCTGGTCACTGTGACGCGCCTGTGATTCAAGCACTTTGGGAGGCTGAGGCGGGCGGATCACCAGAGGTCAGGAGTTTGGGGTCAGCCTGGCCAATATGGCCGAACCCAGTCTACGAAAAATACAATAACACGATGGGCGTGATGGCGAGCGCCTGTAATCCCAACTACACTCGGGAGGCTGAGGCAGGAGAAACGCTTGAACCTGGGAGGCACAGGTTTCAGGGAGTCGAGATCGCGGTAATGTACTCCAGCCTGGGCGACAGCGAGACTCAGTCTCAAAAGAAAAACATTCGACTTAAAATAGTTCTGGAGTCTGAATGGGTTTGTATTTCTTAACCCAGTTCCTCAAAGCCTGTAGCTCTGGTCCCACCCCCGTCTCCCCACCCTCCCCCAACCGCCGCTCCCGCCACTTCCTGGGGCTTGGAGGAGGAGTAAGGGAGGGGACTGTAGGCGTCATATTTCCCGCCTGCGCGCTTTTCATTCTGTGTCCGCTGGGGGTGGGGGAAGGGGTAACGTTCGGTTACCCCTAAACGTAAAGATCGGTTCCCCTATTCTCTCTCTCTGGTTAATTCTTAACCCAGTTCCTCAAAGCCTGTAGTTCTGTTAAGAAAATAAGTCACTGGTCAAGCCAGCTTGGTCCCACCCCCGTCTCCCCACCCTCCCCCAACCGCTGCTCCCGCCACTTCCTGGGGCTTGGAGGAGGGGTTGAGGGAGGGGACTGTAGGCGTCACATTTCCCGCCTGCGCGCTTTTCATTCTGTGTCCGCTGGGGATGGGGGAGGGGTAACGTAGATATATAAAGATCGGTTCCCCTGTTCTCTCTCACTTGCTCTTGGTTCACTTCTTACGAAGTCATGTCTGGACGTGGTAAGGGCGGGAAGGGTTTGGGTAAGGGGGGTGCCAAGCGCCACCGCAAGGTGTTGCGCGACAACATCCAGGGCATCACCAAGCCGGCCATTCGGCGTCTGGCCCGGCGTGGAGGTGTCAAGAGGATCTCTGGTCTGATCTACGAGGAGACTCGCGGGGTGCTCAAGGTGTTTTTGGAGAACGTGATCCGTGACGCTGTCACCTATACGGAACACGCCAAGCGCAAGACGGTCACTGCTATGGACGTGGTCTACGCGCTCAAGCGCCAGGGACGCACCCTTTATGGCTTTGGCGGCTAAGGTTGCTGCTTTCTCCCCAGCTTGCGTTTCTGAACCAAAGGCCCTTTTCAGGGCCGCCCAACTAAACAAAAGAAGAGCTGTATCCATTAAGCCAAGAAGCTCAATGTATAGTTAATGTGAATGATAATGAGCTGACATACTAGAAAGGAAAGATTACTGGAACTGCAAGTTTGCCCTTCACTCACTAGATATGGGTAGGGGAGCAAAGATATTCCAACTCTGAAGAGTGAGTGGGAAAAACATTGAGTTAAAAATTTGTGTTAGTTTCCAAGGGACAAAGAGAAGCGCTGCCCAATCAGTGAGCGCCATTCGTAGCTGTCAACCAATCAGAACTGATAAGCTAATATTTCCTGAGGTGAGCCAGAGAGTCGGAGGGGAAGCTAAAAAGCTTATTGAGAAAGGACAAAACCCTGTTTTAGTAAAATATATATATATTTTTTTACTAATTTTTATTTTTTAGCGATTAGGAAATGAAATCACAGAGACTTTTAAGTATCCCTCAATCATGTACTGAGAGCAATACTCAATTTATTGCCACCAATACAATTTGCCTCGATTTAAAAGATCCTGAAAATTGAAACCCCATTTAGACTCCTGGAATACCCAGGACACTAAATTCAGGGGCGATTAAAATCTGTTTTAGAGAGAAAAGTCACCTTTTTCAGTGTTACCGGGCCTTCAGCAGTTAGCCTTTTTCCCCCCCTTTACGTAGAAATTGGAATTTGGGTGATAGAAATATTCTGAAATTAAATTGTGATGATGGTTGTACAACTAAGTAAACATGGTACAATTCATTGAATTGTACCTAAAGTGGGCAAATTTTATGGTATATTAAATATCAATAAAGCTGATTTCTTTATATACATACATATTTTTATATATGCAGAGACAGAAATGATGCAGGCAGGGTGGCAGGACATGAGGTTGGTAGCATAGGCAATGTTGGTCTGTGAAGGGCCACCTGTGCTAAACCTGGAAGCCTGGGGTTTGTCCAGTTAAGTCATTGTAGCCACAGTTTTAAACGATGTTCCTGATGCAGTTATGTGTTCAGTAGTACATCTAGCTTCAGAACTCAGCTGGAAAACAGATGTGAACTTGAGATTAGCTAATAGGGAAATATCTTACTCTCATCTGAGTAAATATTCACAAATGCCTCTCATTGTGCTCATTGTTATAGGACTGATTTCGGCCTCACTACGTTAGCTTCAGTGATGGATTCCTCTGTATTTTGAGGTCCTGTTTTCCACCTGACAGTTTTCACCCAGCATTTCTTGAGTACCCAGCTTGGTTTAATTTAAAACTGACAATGGAGAGAATTCATAGCTGCATCCTGGAATCAGAGGAGCAAAAATGAGCCTAGTATGGAGTGTGGGTCATTTTATGCCTTTCTTAGCTGGTATTTTAAAGATATTTATTGATCTTGTATGCCAGATATTGTTGTAGACATTGGGGTACATAAGTTAGCAAATTTTAATTCCCTTTCCTGAATTCCAGAGTCAATGTAGAGGGGTGTGTGGATATAGATTACCGATATGGGAGCTATAGCTGCTGTAACAATAGCCATGACTAGCTCCTGTTATGTTTTGCCTGGCCTTTTTAGCTCATAGCATTGCTGATAGGTCATACTCATCTTAGGCATACTCACCACCACCTTGGGCCTTCTTCAATCCTAACACTCATGCAGTCCTTGTTCAGAACGAAGATAATATTGCTTAATTTGCAGCCCCTAGACTAACCCCCCAGATTTTCTAAAGAGAAACTGCACATTGATTGCTTCAGGCAGTGGCAGGTCAAGGAATGAGAGATGGGGAATTGATTGTGTTAGCATTCTAGTGGGCTTAGTGGGGAGCCTGGAGACTTACATAGAAGATTCAAGCATTCATTCATTCAACAAACCTCTATAAACTACCTGTTAAATGTCAGCCCTGTTCTGTTTGTTAAATATATTGTTACATATATAGTTACAGGTGGGGAAATTTTATATATATATATATGCTATTGAGGATAGTTATATACCATATGCTAAATGAGCAGAAAAGCACATTATTTTACAAAGGATGATTATGGGAGGTCTCTTTCTTAAGGTTGGTATTTGAGGAGAGGCTTGAATGAGATGAGATCTAGAGCTATTCAGATATCCAGGATAAGACCCTTCTAGGGAGAAAAAATAAATATAAAGGTGCTGATGCTGGAAATGCTTGGTCCATTCCAGAAACAGCTAGGAGGTCAGTGAAAAGAAAGAATTGGGAAGAGAATGAGGTCAGAGGGTAGCCAGAGTACAGATCTAGTAGGGACTCCTAAGTAGGTTGAGAAACTCATCCTAGTTTGCTTGGGACTTTCTAAGTTTCATCACTGAAAGTCCTACAACCTGAGAAACCCCTGAGAGTCAGGCAAACTGTAATGATTGGTCGTCTTACTTGTAGGCTATGATAAGGATGCTGGATTTTATTATGAAAGTGATGGAAAGCCACTGGAATGTTTTCAGCAGACAGTGGACATAATACCTTTAAAAAGGATCACTGTTGCTGCTGGATAGAGAAAAAATTGTATGATAGGTGGATTAAAAGTGAAAACAAAGACCAGTCAGGGCTCACTGTGGTCATTCAGACAAACTGCCATGGCAGCTTGCTCCTAGAGAAGCAGCAGAGGAAACAATGAAAGGTATTCTGATTGATTTTCGACAGAGCTGACTGCATTGGATGAAAGTTTTAAGCAGCTCAGGACAAACAAGATTGCACAATTCCTGGCCCAAGCTGCTTGAAGAATGGAGTTCTACTGATTGACGTGACAAATATCAGAGGAAGAACAGACTTGGTGTTTATGTATAAACATATTTATTTTGGACAAGTTTGAGATGCCCATTAGATATTCAAATAGATACATCAAATATGCAGTTGTATATAAGTCTAGAGATTTAAGGTCAGGGAGATGGTTTATAATTGCAAACATTTATTTAGAGACACAGTTTCACTCTTGTCTCCCAGTCCTAAGTGTAATAGCACGATCTCAGCTCACTGCAACCTCTGCCTCCAGGGTTCAAGCTATTCTCCTGTCTCGCCCTCCCGAATAGCTGGGATTACAGTCACCCGCAACCATGCCGAGCTAATTTTTTTTAAAGTAGAGACGGGGTTTCACACTGTTGGCCAGGTTGGTCTCGAACCTGTGATTTCAGGTGATCCACCCGCTTCAGCTTTCCAAAGTACTGGAATTACAGGCGTGAGCCACCGTGCCGGGCCTATTTTTCTTAAGCTCTATGTTTCGTTCTGAAGCTTGAAGCGGGTGGAAGCAAACTGATAGAATTTGGAGAGGTGGTTAGGCAACCTGGGATTGAGAAACAGCCGGAAGCTGCCACTATCACAGGCTTTGGCATTGCTAGAAGTTAACGTGACACTTACAGCTAGGCCTTGGTGTTCTGTTGAACATAAACTATTTCACAGAACACAGAGCTTGTAAGTGGTGAGGCCAGTTGAGTTAGCCGAGAAAAGGAGTCCAAGAACTGAGCCAGAATACACCAGAGTGTGTAGTGGAGTACAGTTTTCTCATTCTTTAGTAGGGCTATGTAGAGATACTCTATTTTATGGATATACAGATCACACTCTAGTCCCTTCTGATGAAAACTTTACAGTTCCCACTCATTTACTACTGCAAACAATGCTGTACTACATTATGTTTCAGTTTTTAGCCGTCTCATCCGGTCTCAGCATTTATCTGCTGATGTCTCCCACATTTTTATCTCCAGCTCAGACCTCTCACCTGAACTCACTTACTCAACTATCTATTCACTATGTCCTCCTGTGGGGAGAGGCTTGTTAGCAAAGTAACCAGACAACAAAGTTGTTTTTTTGCTGAAGTAGCCCTCTATGTATTTGTTATTAAATCAAAGATGCTGAATGTTTGGCTGACTTCTAAATCTGGTCACCTAACTTTGAAACACTTCCTAGGTCGTACAGTTTGAAACTTGCACAATTAAAAAAATCAGTTTTGGAATTTCCAATTTAAGGCAGGAATAGAAGACTGTTGGGTTGACAGGTACTGTGAATATGCAAGAGTCATCGAAGAATCCTGTATCAGAAGCGGCTTCCATTTTATAGCTACTGCCACGGACCTCGGAGTCAGAGAAAATGTGAGTCCTTATTTATAAAAGGCTCCCTTAGTCTACTAAGTGGGAATTTACAAACTGCGTAGGCAGCCTGCCTAGGACAGCCTCCAGCCTGAGGACTGAAAATAGCAAAGCAGCTTTAACTGCCAGTCTTACTCGGGGGAAAGGGTAGGTGACATCACTCAGCACGACGCCAAGCTCAACTAAAAATGGAAATAAAGGCTTACTGGCGCTACGGGCAGGGGGGCGGTTGAGGGCAGGTGTTACTAGGGAGGCTAAATGTACAGATCTTGCTGACGTTGCTTAAGTCAGATACGCCTGGGAAACACCTGACATATATTTTAATCCACTTAATCACTTGCAGCCGGCTGGCATCTTAGACTCCCATACAAATAATGCAATTTGTTTTTAAAACTAAAAAGCTGAACGACTCATTATCAGACTCGCGCTGCACTGTTAAGTTCCTTTAGTGTCAAAACCATAGCATTAAACTTCATAGCTTGCTTATCCCAGAGACCGCGTTTGCTCAGCTGACTTCTGCTTTAGCAGCCGCTCAGACCTAAGAACCTGGTCTCTCCCAACCGGCCTGTATAAGTTGTTTCATACTAGGCGAAGTGGTTGAGTAAAGCTGAGATTTTCCGAGAGAATACCATCACAGCTCTTTCTGAGAGGGAGTGGGCGGCCCTGAAAAGGGCCATTGGACAGAAAACTGACTAAAATATTAACCGCCGAAACCGTATAGAGTGCGTCCTTGGCGCTTGAGCGCGTAAACCACATCCATGGCAGTGACAGTCTTGCGCTTGGCGTGCTCCGTATAGGTCACGGCGTCCCGGATCACGTTCTCCAGAAAAACCTTGAGAACACCTCGGGTCTCCTCGTAAATCAAACCGGAGATCCGTTTAACCCCACCACGCCTAGCAAGGCGCCTAAT